>NW_010268204.1:8043-12555 GCF_000690775.1 Eurypyga helias
CTTTCTTGTAGCCCCCCAGGCACTGGAAGGTGCTATAAAGTCTCCCTGGAGCCTTCCCTTCTCCAGGCTGAACACCCCCAACTCTCCCAGCCTCAGAGGCTCCAGCCCTCGGAGCATCTCCATGGACCCTTCTGGACTCGCTCCACCCCTTCCTCACCCCTTCCCCCACCTTTCACACCCGCACAGCTGGAGGAACAGTGGCAACCTACCATCCTCGCACGGCCCCATCCTGGCCACCTCGATGCTCTTCTGCTGCTGGCAGGAGGCTGCTCGCAGTTCGCAGGGGCTGTGGTAGGTGAGCCCGTCGCTCCCGCACACCCGAGCGAGGGGCTGCCTCTCGCAGCGCGGGCACACGCACTGCCCACCCACACACCTGCTGCCGAAGGAGCACACCGTGCTGCCGCAGGACTCTGTGGGGCGAGACGAAGGAACCACCGTGAGACCTTTGTAGCCAACTGCCCGGCATCGCAAAGCTGGGCACCACTAACACCATGACCTCAAAAGCAAGAAGAGAAGTCCTACTTCCCCAGAGTAGCTTGTTATTGCTTATTTAAACCGTGCAAAGACTCTGCAAAGACTCCGTGAGAGAGAAGTGCCAGTCCTGAGCAGTTCTGGTTCCTATCAGCACCCACACGCGTTGTGGCCAACAGCTTTTTCTAGGACACCAGTAAGAAATCTCATCTATTCTCACGGTGTACTTTGACTTCAGCCTCCTCCTGCTCACAGTGCCCACACAGCAGAGTCATCTGTCACACTTGGTTGTTTTATCCTCCCAAATTTAGAGAGCAACTCCATGCACAGTTCAGCTCTGGAACACCAGACCCAGCTGGACAGGTTTTATGAGGCTCGAAGCATTGCTTTTACTGAAGTAGCATTCGTGCTAACGAAGAACCTAGGCAGGGATTTTAATTCACTAAGAAATTAGCACAGAGAGTTCCGTGCGCTGGGAGTGGGAACACAGGAGCAAAGATGAATTAACCCCAGGGGACAGAGGGAAGAAGAGAAAGCTACTGAGATGAACTATATGATCAAACAGACCCTCAATGCTCTCATTTCTGGTGGTAGGTATTAACATGTTTTCAGCCCAATTTCTTTGCTTGGCTCAATGGACATTAGCCCCGTTTCTTTGCTTGGTTCAGACAAATAACGAAAAGGGCAGATACCACCTATAATGCAGAGCTGGGGAAACTGAAACAGCTGGGGAAACTAAAACAGCTGGGGCTAAAAAGGAGAAGCTGCTTGGGTGACTTCAGAGCCCCAATTTTTGTGAAGCCAAAAGGGAAGACCATGCCAGACAGGGTGAAAAGCCTCAGGCAGGCTCTCCGAGTGACCAGCCAGGAGCTGCAGCCCAGGGCCAGACTGCTGGGTGCCCCTGGGCAAGCCCAGCTCTGCAGCTGATGTTATAGATATCACAGCTGATATCCTCTTGGGAAGCCCTGAAGACAACCAGTCAAGGCACCAGGAGGAGTGCTAGGGAGACCCTCCTCAGCATCTCATTCCCTCATTTCTCCAGCACCTCCCAGGGCTGGCAAACCACCGGTGCGTCTTGGCCAGCCACGGCCAGGCAACTCAGCAGGGCTGAGCATCCGCACTCTGAAATGCCCCCAGTGGGAGCGAGACGAGGGAAGAAGGGAGCCTTGCCAGACTCACTGCAGTCTCCTTGGGCAGCCACCAAAATGTTCGTCTGCTGCGTGCACGCCCGGACGTGGAGCTCGCACTCGCTGCCGTACGTGTTGCCATCTGTGCCGCACACGGGCTGGGAAGAGGGAACGCACTCCGTGGGGCACACGCACCTTCCCGTCTCCGCCTCGCAGATGGCCCCGAACTGGCACTTGCCGCAACGGTCTGCAGAGACAAAGAACAAAACCAGTAGGTTAAAACAACAGGTCAGGCAGGCATCGCTGTCTAGTGAAGTGTCAGAGCAGAAATAAAACCCCACTGCGACCTCCTCCCCCAGGTCGAGGCCCTGGAGATGCTGGCAGCTTGTCGGGAGCAGAAGCCCTGGGGAGCAGCGCAAGGGAAGGAGCTGTGGTGAGCGCTGCAGGAGGAGGGAGAGTCAGGCTAGGAGGCAGAAAGGCAATAATTACTTGTAAAATCCATCTTGGCCAGGAGTAACCGTGATGAAATGTCACCAGAGCTGTATGTCGTTACAGCTAAAGAGGAGGCGGGAGAGAGCACGGGGCTGGGTGCAATTGTGAGGAGTGATAAATCAGTCCCAGCCTTGGGAGGAGGAGTGCAGCATCCCAGGCCAGTCTCCCAGAGGAGAGAGGAAGCAGGATCCACACATGGCAAGTCGGGAGGAGGTAGTCTGCCAGGGATAGGGATACTGTCTTCCCCTAGTTTATCAGGGTGCCAGCCGTGTTGGAGACACATACAACACAGCACCCACTCAGGTGTGCCCTGCCACCTCCCCCAGCGGAATCACAGAATGGTTTGGGTTGAAGGGACCTTAAAGATCATCCAGTTCCAACCCCCCTGCCATGGGCAGGGACACCTTCCACTAGACCAGGTTGCTGCAAGGTTCATCCAGCCTGCCCTTGGACACTTCCAGGGATGGGGCATCCACAGCTTCTCTGGGCAACCTGTCCCAGTGCCTCCCCACCCTCTCTGGGAAGAATTTCTTCCTGATGTCCAACCTAAATCTCCCCTCTTTCAATTTAAACCCGTTACCCCTTGCCCTGTCACTCCCTGCCCTTGGGAAAAGTCCCCCCCCAGCTTTCTGGATCCCCAGCCTGCCTGCTGCAAACACACGCAAGCTCGGGGCAGAGATGACATTCATCTTTGCAATACCTCACCTGCAAAAGAGCTATCACTTGTTGGAGGAGAGATCGGACCCCAGCCCGTACATCTCCTGACTCCTGCATATTTAGTGATTCATGGCTTCATTTCCTCCTCCAAACAAACACCTCTCCCCCCTCCCCGCCATTCAATTCACGAAGAAATTGGCTTGAAGATGGCTTTTCTTATTTCTTCTTTCACACAGCAGCTGCTGCCTTTGCATGAGGGAGGGAAGACGCCACAACCCCCTGCTTGGTTTGTGCAGACTGTCGGCCAGGAGGTTTCTATCTACAGCACAAAGCTTGCAGCCACGCCTGGGCTCTGCAGGTCGGGAGAGGGGCTGCTCAAGGCAGGTTATGTGCAGACAAGGGCAGATCTTTCCTTCAGGGCACTCGTCCATGTGCCCAGCAAAGGAAGTAGTTGCATCCTTCCCTGTTTCTCCTGCAACTGCATGGAGCTGGTAGCAGCATTTTCTTCTGAGCTGCATCTTGCTGGATGCTCTGCTATGCTGCAGCGGGGAGCGCCACAGGTTGGAGGGCTTTCCTTTTCTGGAGGAAGGGTCTTCCTTTTCTCCGCTGTCTCAAAGCCCTTAACAGCTCAGGAGCACGTTCCCAAGCAGGACTGCACAGCGCGGCTCAGGGAGGAGATGACCATAAGGGATCAAGCCCACTTTTGACAGCAGCACTGCTATGCCACACCAGCCCTGGGTGGAAAGCCAGGCACCAGCTCCTGATACACAGCCTGAAGGTTAGGAGCAGAAAGACTGTATTTTGACAAAATCCCAACCTGACCATCCCAGCAGATTCTATCCCAGGAGAACCCAGCCAGCTCGGGCTGCCCCTGTGCAAACACCTGCTGACAGGCAAAGCTGTGCCAGCAGAGAGAGAACGTGCAGATGCTGTGTATGTGCTGAGCTGCACACGCTACACAGTGGAAACCAAAACACAAAGACACCCCAACAGCCCCGTCTCCCCAAGGCTGAGGCCACGCTCGTGCTGCAGACACTGCTTGCTCCCAGCAAGCAAACCCAGCATGGCCAGCAGGATGAAGAGGAACCCCCCCGAGATCGGCTCTTACCGCAGGGTCCCTTGTGTTTCACTCTGATCTCCCTCTTGAGGACACAGGCCATGGAGTCGAGCTCGCAGGGGTTGCCGTAGGTGCGGTTGTCACTGCCGCAGACGGGGTCGTAGCGGCCCTGGCACACTTGCTGACACTCACACACAGCCTCCTGGTTCTTCACCACGCATGTGGCCCCGAAGGTGCACTCCACGCTCAGGCACGGGCTGGGGGTGCCCAGGTCTGCAGAGGGGACAGGAGACAACGGTCCCGGTCTCAGTCCGTGGCTCCCCCAGCTCCCCCAGGCAGTGTGCACAGCAATGCATGCCAGCATCCCCAGCCTCAGGCCCACACCCGCCTCCCCCAAGCCACGGCAAATGCACAAAGCTCCTGGCCTTGGCACCAGCCCAGCCCCTGCCCCCTCCATGCCACCCCGGCATGCCCAGCTCAGCATCTTCCCCATGCTTGGCAGAGGTTAGGGATGGGAAGCAGGCACAAGATCTTCTCCCTGCACACCATGAACAGGACTCCCGCCCTGTCTCCTCCATCCCATCCCCATCCCAGCTACATTCTGCCCCGAGGGACTGGCCAGAAGTGGGATCAGCCTCCAGGGTTTCTGCACCAAACCCCTATGTCTGGGTCTCCCCAGCAGCTCCCAGCCAGCATCAAGAACGAGCG
>NW_010268204.1:12814-13392 GCF_000690775.1 Eurypyga helias
AATGTTCCCTCCATCGAGGCCTCACATCCTCAGGATCACACTGTCTCCTGAACATCTCATCCTAACACCACCCATGGCCATACCCAGAAATATCTGGCTGGAGGGGACAGCTGCACTTGGCTTCACCACGAGCCTGTCTCCTCTCCCCTGCAGTTCAGCTCCCTTCCCCTCCTCTTGGCAAGCTGGTGTTGGAAAGGACAGGGAGCTGCTGTGCAGCAGGATGGAGAGACCTGGTGTCCTTGCTTCGGCCCAGCTCTCTGGTATCTGGCTCTAGGACAGAATCCCGAGGCTCCCTGGGAATGGGTGACGCCCCACAGCCCAGGCTGCAGGCTGAGAGGCAGCAGCCCCCTCTGTTCACTCACGAGCTCCTGTACCTGTCGGCCAAGCAGGTGGCACCTTCCCTGCAAGAGGCCTGGCCTTTTGCAGAGGTGAGTGGCCAACCCTGATGGTGACAGCAAAGAAAAGGCTCGTCCGACTCCCTGGTACAGCTCTGCAACCGCTCGCAGGGAATGCAAGCCCTGTGGTTCCACCTGGCTCCCAGCCCACTTGCCGAAGCCTGGCGTGCCCCTCCAGGAATG
>NW_010268204.1:13428-23883 GCF_000690775.1 Eurypyga helias
AAAAGGCAGGCTGTGCTGCTGGGGAGAGACCCAGCATTGCCCAGCGACCCCTTCTTGTGACTCAGGAGAGGAGCCCTGAGGACCTGGGGCAAGGAAAGGACACAGATTTAATCCATGCTGACAAGGACACGTGACAAAACAATGTCAGGAACACACAATGCGGCCAAGGCGAGATGGATGCAACAGGCAGACACAGGGCAGCCCCACCGGCTGTGCTGCTGGGGAGAGACCCAGCATTGCCCAGCGACCCCTTCTTGTGACTCAGGAGAGGAGCCCTGAGGACCTGGGGCAAGGAAAGGACACAGATTTAATCCATGCTGACAAGGACACGTGACAAAACAATGTCAGGAACACACAATGCGGCCAAGGCGAGATGGATGCAACAGGCAGACACAGGGCAGCCCCACCACCATGAAACAGCGAGGCAAGCACAGAGTCGGAGTGCGGTGGGAAAGACTGAGCCCTCTGGATCCCGCTGGCATGGCACAGATTGCGGGCAGGGGCAGCAGCTCCGTTCTCCTCCCCTACAACCAAGGTGGGGGTATCTGTGGAGCAAGAGCAAGGTTTGAACCCTCAGGATTCTGGCTGCGTGCTGTCAATCCCTGAGAAAACAGCCCAGGCAAGTCTGAATTTTGGATTTGGCTCTTTGGGAAGCACCTGCCGAGTCAAAACTTACAGCCAACAGCAAAGGAACAAGGACAGTTCAGGCACGCGGCCACTACTTCAAAACAGCCTTTTCGACTGTGTCCCAGTCTCCCTGCAGCTAAAGAGTTCACGAGCAGTTCCCAAGGACTGGGAACCGCTCCCTGCTGTGCTCAGCCCTGTGATGCTGCTCACAGTTCCTGCCTGCGTTTCACTTTTTTAAAACTACGTCCCCCAAGAAGAGACATAACACTTGCACAGAGAACGCACTTCTGCTTGACACAACTAGGCAGTAAAGGTGCAACGAGCCGGGCACGAAGCAAATGCATCGTTCATTCGATATCCAAGTTCACACTCTTGTCTTGAGGAGCAAGTGAGCAGTGAGTGAGAGTGCAGGGAGGTGCAGGGCCTGACAAACACTGCCCTGACATTTCTCGCCCTTCTTAAGCAAGCAAACCGTAGAGCTGCAGCACATGAAGTTCCTTCACAGCCTGAACCTCAACCTGTGAAATTTCCCACACCGCCCTGGGCACCTGCAGACGTCAATGGGAGTTTTGGCACCGGTTTTGTTGTGGGTGGCTATAACGAGGACCTTCGGCTGTGCTGTGATCAAGACCTGCTTTGATTCCTGGCCCTTCTCCATCTTGTAGGCAGGGAAGCCGAGGCACAGAGCAAAAAATTCTGCACCCTGGCTGATTCAAGGGCACGATCCCTGTCCTGCTGCCAAGCTGTGCAGTAACCTAACCAAGCCCTGGGGACAGTGAGCATTTTGTGGGTGGCTATAACGAGGACCTTCGGCTGTGCTGTGATCAAGACCTGCTTTGATTCCTGGCCCTTCTCCATCTTGTAGGCAGGGAAGCCGAGGCACAGAGCAAAAAATTCTGCACCCTGGCTGATTCAAGGGCACGATCCCTGTCCTGCTGCCAAGCTGTGCAGTAACCTAACCAAGCCCTGGGGACAGTGAGCATTCCTGCAAGCTTTGCCTGTGGACTGGGAAGAGGCTCTGAAGCTGCCTTGTAACCCATCATGCCCCATCCAACTGTGCCCATGACACCCCGAGGGCTCCGGCACCAGCGCCACAGGGACACAGGGGAGTGCTCTTAGAGAAGAACCACATCCCAGCACAGCTCCTCAGTGCTTCCCAAAGGCACACGGTGCTTGGCTGGACACTGGGGAGGGGAGCTGCAATCCCTGCAGAGCCCCTGCCCACTGGGCTTGCACAGACAAGCGTGACACACACTGCGGAGAGCAAAGGGACAAGCATCACAGTCCCAGGCAGGCAGAAGTCTCTGGGAAAGAGGAGGTGGGGAAGAAAGGGGGGTTAGTTGGGGGAAAAAGGAGAGGTAAGATCAACCAGGAGCAGTCCAGACTGGTGTATCAGCTGAAGAGGGGCTTGCTAAGGATTGGGGAGCTCACAGCACCCACCTCTGCTCCCACTCTCATTTGCCTCGAAGGGTCAAGCCACAGCAAGCATCGGACAAGACCCCACTGCACTGCAAGGCATTTCCATTCCAGCAGGAAGTGTTTGGAGTGAGGGATGGGAGCAAAACCGGGGCAACCTCTCCATCCCAGGGGCTCTCAAGCAAAACTAGAGAGGAGGGGAGCAGTGAGAAGAGGCCAGGACTGTCCCTGGCTATGGAGAAGGGGAGAAAGCCGACCTCCTAGCAGAGATGTCCGGGTAGGGAGCAGAAGGGTGCTGCGAGGACACAATTCCTTCCTCCAAATAGGCAACACTGTAAAACACAAGACACAGACGAAAAAGGAAAGAGAGAGAGAGCGGAGGGAGAAAGACAGCAGGGGAGAGATAGCAGAAAGAGGCGGGGAGGAAAAGACAGATGCAACTACAAACACCCTCCCTCCACCTCCTGTCCACATCGGTCTCATCCCATCCCTTCTTTCTCAACTGCCCCATCACAGCATAGAAGCAGAGAAGGATTAAAAACAAGGCCTGGGCTGTTTTGTTTGGCTTTGCCTCCTTTACCTTGCTGCTGGAAAAGACAGCAGCAGAGTTTAGAGTTCATTAGACAGGTACATGTGAGAGGTTAAAAGGCTGTGACCATACGCACAGCCTGTCTTTCTTTTCCTCCGCTTCCCTCAGCTCCGTGTACCACCTGTATCCTCACAGCACAGGGGCATGGATGAACTCACCAGACTCTCCACCCTGGGTGCTGGATGCAGAACGAGCCTGCAGCTCCCTCAGTCCCCACTCTCACCCACTGGAGTGTGTCCCACGAGCCCTGTCCCAGCCTGTGCTGGTGGGCTGCACCCTGCATCCCAAGGAAGCCTCAGCCAGGAAGCCAGCCAGGAACAAATCCAGTGGCACCAGCACTGTTCATGCTGAGAGAACCTGCCTTGACGCACAGGTTGGCAAACAACTTCCCCACCACGTCCCCCTTTCTAAACCTGTTTCCCGCCACACACTGAGTCTGAACTGGTGACAGAGGAGGACGTGCTTCCTTCCCAAAGGCCGCTGCTGAGCTCAGAGAGAAAATGCCAATCTTTGGGGAGGCCAAAGGCTTGCCCACATCTCATGGTGGCTTGTTACAGGGCAGCCTGGAGCTGTCATGTGGACTCTGGAATCTCAGGCTTTGGCAGACAGAGCCCCAGCTTTGATTTACTTCCCCCAGATGACGGGCTTTGTTTGCTCCTACCCCACGAGGACGCAGCTGAGAGCAGATGTGGGCATCTGCTGTCCTCACCTGGAGGAGGAGAAGTTGGGGGAAAGCTAAAATAACAGAATAAGATGGAGAAGGGAATGGCAGATGCATAGGGACCATTTCCTACTGTCCGCTGGCCTCGCTCCACTGAACGTGGTGGAAATGATGCGCTCTGACAGCAAGGTAACGAGTTCTCTGCTCGCTCCAGGAATTCGGGAAGACTTGGCAAGGGCCTGACTCTGGAGGAAGTACAGGGAAGGGTTTTTTGAGAGCCCAGGGCACCAGGGCTCAGCCATCCAGCTGCAAACAACCTGGCCCCACTGCCCCAGAGCTGCCTTGGGAACCCACCTCGCTTCACCTCGTCCCTCCCCTGCCCCACAGCAGCCTGCCTCGCCGGGAGCAGCTCTGTGCAGTCCCATCCCAGCCCCAGAGCCGGTCACTCCTCCAGCACAACAGGGCATGCGTGCATGGCTTTCTGGCACGGCTTGCTGGTGGCCAGCCAGCATCAGCTTCCCGTGGCTCCAGTGCCTCTGTTGCCCTCCCTATAGGGAGAATTTGGGGAGCTGACTCCTCATCAATTGATCACCAGAAACACAGTGAAACAGACAATTAACAGTTGTCATTATACTGAGTGTGATTTTGCTTTTCAAGCAGCTGGGCCTGGCAGCATTAAAAAAAACTACTGCAGGAGCACAAAGCCAACAAAACAGATCTGCAACGTGGGGGCTAACTTCAAAGTACTTCAGAAGGTTTGATACAGCTGATGCCTTAGAAAACAGCAGCTTAAAATAACAGGACACACTTCCAGATCTAGGAAAAAAGCAGTTTGAGCTGAAATGAACAGTATTTCCAACTCCTACAAGTCAATCCAGTGACTGTGTTTAACCTTCATTTTCTGTCCTATAATTTTGAAATTGAACATTCCCAACATCCTAGGGGACCCAAAGCCCCATCCTATCATATACTCCTGAAAACAAGTCCATTGGAAAGGTCAAAAGCTGCTCCCAGAGATGAGACAAAGGCACGGCGAGACCTCCAGAGAGTGGGCACGCTGGGAAGAGTTCCTTACGGAGCGTACCTGGAGCTGAGAGAAGCAGGCAGGCATGGAGAGGGAAGCATGGAAAGAGCATGGGGACTGGCACTACCCTGGGAGGAGAAATGAATGGCGTGGGCGGCACGGGAACTGCGTGATGGCGAATGTGCACCTGGCCGTGGCGGTGAGTGAGAGAAACCGGCTGGACATCACAGACACCTCGGTGCTGTTTGAACACAAACGATTCTTCCCCGGGTTACTGAGCACGTCAGACAGAGACAAGACCAAGGAGGAACACATGCACACACACACAGAAGGACTGCTGGAAGGGAAAAGGACAGGGAAGAGTGGATATTCAGGGCTTGTCGAGCACAAGACTGAGGAGAGCCTGTGGCTTGCTCAGACGGTGGGCACCCAGTCGGGACTTACCTGCAGCTTTCCAGCATCAACGTGAGCGCTGCTGCCTGCACAGATGATGCAGGCTGCGCTCAAAGTGGCTGGGAAACGAGAGGTGTGGGGGTACCAGCCTTCCTGCAGGGCGACCAGCCCGGCGGCACCAGTGCTTACCACAGGGTCCACTGTGCTTTACTGGGATGGCAGCCTTCTGGTGGCACTCGGCTTTCTGGCGCTCGCAGTCGTTGCTGTAGGTGCGGCTGTCCCGGGCGCAGACGGGGCGGTAGGCACCATCGCAGGCGATGCGGTCACAGGAGCAGCGAGCGGTGCCGCGGCGGTTCAGGCAGACGGCGTTGAACTTGCACTCGTCCTTGCACTTGTCTGCGAGGAGAGAGGATAGCAACGCTTGCACCCACCCCGGGGGTAGGGGAAGAGGGTGCACGCTCATTGCCAAGAGCACGGCACGGTGTGGGTGGGAAGGTCAGGAACCCGACTGTTCCCGTTCCCCGGGAAGCAGAGGTACTTACCCTGATGCTGGCACTGCCCTGAACGCACCTTCTGGATCTCCAGTCCTCGGATGGCCCCCGAGCGCCCCATCACGCACTCGTTGTCGTAAGTCACCCCGTCGTCGCCGCACACAGGCTCCCTCTTCGAGGGACAGTTCTCGGGGCGGGAGAGCAGGTCCACCCTTCGGGTGCGGGGGTTCACCCGGCAAACACTACTCATGTCGCTGAGGACGCCTTTACAGGGGTCTGCGCACAGAGCCGGGGCACAGGGTTAGGCACCCTCACGCCCTGCTCAGAGAGGTGCGTCCTGGACTGCCCTCCTCCCTCCCAGCTGGCCCCAGGAGCCCCTGTACCCTCCCCAGTAGCACTCAACGTGTGCTCATCTCTCTCTCTGGACTGGACATCTGTAGGGCTCTGCACACGTAAGGACCCGTTTTCTACTGAGCTGCACATGCTGAGGACACGTGCCCTTTCCAAAATGACTCCCAGATGGGACGAGCTCTGCCTTTTCTTCTATCCTGAGCTGCCTTCCCTCCCCTCTCTCGAGGGGACAGGCCTCTCTCCCCCAACCCAGGTGAACCTCTTGAGTCCAAGGGGTGTTCACTGGGCATTGCAAGATGCTTGCTACTCCCATCCTGCTCCTCCCACTCTCTCTCCCTGTCTTCCCAAAGTGCTGGAAAAGCCCCAAAGGCAGCCAGAGCCACCCGCTGCCTTGCCCCACAGCTCCAATCTAGGCTTATCCATCATCCTCCCTAACGTGCTGAGCTCACACTAGCATGCCAAAGACATGGGCAAAGCAGGTGCTGTTTAATAATCCCTGCTCTAGCCTTGGGTTCTTCTTTTCCTTGTCAAGCATGGTACCTGGAGAGTGCAGATTCATTGTCTGCAATGGCAGAAACATGATGGAATGTTCCCACCCTTTAATCCTACTAGTCCTGCATTGACCTCAGGCCCAGGCTGACAAGGGGAGGAAACAGTACAGTATCCTGTTTGCCCAGTCTCTCGCAAGCAGGCAAGGAGCCTCTCTTGTGGCTGCCCCCACATCCCGTGGAGAAGGCCAGCCTAGGACAGGGTCACATTCAACGCCTTCTGCTTTGTCCATGTTAGCACGCACAGTAATCATGGAAACGAAGCAGACTAAGGAGATCCCACAGGACCTACCCAATCCATCTCCCATTCCCCCTCCAGCAAGAGCTGCCCATGCTCACTGCTGCCCTGCAGTCACACCAGCACACAGCCAGGGATGTGTCACCTCCTTGGAGGCCTCTACAAACCCCAACACAATGACCAGAACATCTTGTGTGGGCTCAAGGAGGGTAAATAAGGCTGCGGTAGCGGGGCAAGGATGTGGTATAGCTGAGGAGATAGGGACTGCGTCAGAGGGGTTGGGGACGGGGCACACGCACAGACATACCTCAGGGACTGCACGATGAGGATGTATGAGGTGCTCTGCCTGCACTGCTCATCCCCACTCTCTCCCCTACCTTGCTATACATCCTCAAGCCCCACAGCACACCCAACAGAGCCCAAATGCCTTCAAGTATTGTCAGGTTCTACAACCCATCTGCTCAACCCAAACTACCCGAGTTGCTGCTGATGCCCAGCTAAAATCAGGAAGATCTCAAAGCAGCGGTGAGGCTCAAAGCCTCCTCTCTCTGCCCTAGAAACCAGAAGCACCCCGCGTGCCATCGCCTCTTTCGCATCTTGCGCTCGCACCCATCTCGCCCTACTTGGGACCGAGCAGTGAAAGGGCAATTAAAACTCTTCCAGGTTTGCAGCCTGCCCAAACACACTCCCACACTCCTTCACCCGGGGACAAACACTGGTCTGCCACGTGTCCTGGCTGCTCTCACCGTTTTCCTAATGAATACAGTTGCCTTTAATTACAAGTATCCACAGCCATCATTAACCAAAGAGGAAGCCATCCTCGGAGCGGCAGGACTGTGTTTGCGCTCTGGGATCGGTGCCTGTCGGGTTGGCAGGAGCTGCCTGCCCGCGAGCCCTGGGATGCCGGCTAAGCAGCAGGCTTCTTGCCAAAACCTGCAGCCGGGGGAACTGGCAGGAGGGAAAGGAGGTGGCACAGATGTTACGACTGCTCTCTAGGTCAGTGGGTCCCGAGCAGAAACACCCACAGCCAAATGCCGCGGGGGAAGCGCTACCGTGGTCCGAGTTTCAGGAGCTGTCACCCACAGACTGACCTTTTTCTGCCCAGCCTGCCTTTTGGAGCTGATGACAGCAGGCGTGTGGGCAAAGCTTTTCTCCCCAACCCTTTTCCTTTTCCTGCTGGTCTGCCCTCAATATTCCTCATGCAAGGGGGGAAGGTTTTTAAAGCAATAGCCCCGGGGGGGATGAGGAGACTCACCACAGGCGCCATCAAACTTCTTAAAAACGTTCTCCTGCTTGTCGCAGGCGTGCTTGTTGAGGTGGCACTCGCTGCGGTAGTCTTTGCCGTCGCTGCCACACACCGTGCTCTCGGGCACGCCGCTGCAGGACGACGGGCAGGCACACTTGGCCGACTGGCCGTCAGCGGAGCGGACGCACGTGCTGCCGAAGCTGCAGGTCACCTCTGCGCAAGGGTCCTTGGAGCCTGCGGGAGAGAGGAGGGGACACGGCGCAGGCGTGAGCACAACGGTCCATGCTCCCGTGTCGCCCTCTCCCACTCACTTCTCTCACTGGACAAACAAGCATGATACACTGCAATATCTACCCAGACAGCCCCAGCCTCTCCGATTGCCCGGAAACGTACACGATGGCAACGGATGCCCTTCCATCGGCTTCAGTGGAGCCAGTGCCATGTACCTGGTCCTGAGCAGCGAGCTCACCCACCTCGCTGTCCACAGAGGCAGGTGGGATCCTGAGGTTGTAGCATCAGCCCCAAACCCACGGCATGCAAGGAAGGGAGCTCGCTCCCCACCTGGCACTTCAGGCACAGCCCTTCCTTTCTCAACCTCTCAGCCTCGCTGCTGCGAGCTCCCTTCCCTGCACATGCTCCCCGAGATCCTCTTGCTTCAGCCAGTGAGCAAAACAAGGGTCCTCAAGGCACCTCCTGCAAACTGTAATTAGAGGAAGAGCTCAAGGAGCAATTTCCTCACTGATGGGGAAGGGCCAAAATTTATTTGCCAGGGTTTTTTTGCCTTTTTCCCCCCGTTATTTGTCACTTATTAAAATTACTATTATTTTAAATACACCACTCAGTGCACTCCCCTCTGACAAGAGCCCCAGCAGGAGAACCGGGTGCAGATGTATTGCAAGCCAGAGCGCTGCGTGAGAGAAAGGTCAAGTTAATTTACTCTGAGATGAGGATACTGGGGTCTCATTTACACAGCTCCTTGCTCGCAGCTGGTGAATGCCAGGCTGGGGACGGGCTTCCATCAGCCCACCCAGCCTGTGCATTCGTCTGGTCCTTCCAAATTCTAGCTGTGACCCACTCTAGGGAGGCAGCGTGGTGCAGCAGGCAGAGCTGCCCAAGGCAGAAGACTGTTCCCCACTGTGCCATGCACCTCTTCAATGGCCTTTGGAGGTCGGTCTGCCTGCTTGTCATAGGATCATAGAATGGTTTGGGTTGGAAGGGACCTTAAAGACCATCTAGTTCCATCCTCTGCCATGGGCAGCGCACCTTCTACTAGAACTCTGTCAAACTTGGCCGATCACCAAGGCAGAGCTGGTGATCCTCCCAGTGTCCCTTCCCCTCAGACCTGTCCCCATCCCCCAGGATATCACCAGCGCTGCGGTAATGAGATGAGGTTGGGCCAAGCCCCCCATGCCTCCTGAAAGCAGGAGAGCCTGCATCGCACTCACCACACGGTCCCTTGCTGATGACTTTGATCCGCCGCTGCTGGTTGCACTGGGCCTTCTCCAGCTCACACTCGTTGCTGTAGGTGGAGTAATCGGAACCACAGACAGGAGCCACCACGACGGGGCAAGCTGTCTTCTTGCAGACACAGGAGGCCTGGGAGGGGTCGGTGGAACTCCTCTCGCACACCGCCCCGAACCCGCACAGCATCCCTCGACATGCTGTGGGCACAGACACGGAGAGACTGGTGAGCTGTGAACAGGAGGGGTGCAGAGCAGCACCCGTGTCCCTCCTGTCTCCCCCGGCAAAGCTGCTCACACCACCCAGGCCACATCCCATCGGGGGACCAGGACTGCGAGGGCAGGGCTAGCAAGAGGAGGATGCACCAGGTCCTCTCCTGGCCTCAGGCAGGGACGTCATCACCTCACTGCCTGCCACGCAGTAGGCAGTTGAGTCCTTCTCTAGGGATGCCTAGGGTGCAGCAGTGGTGGGGGGGGAGGGAGGCGAGCCAACCTTGCCAGAGACACCCACCCCAACTCCACACACCCGAGAACAAGGGCCTGCCCGGCGCAGCCAGGGAATGGCATGAGGCAGCCAGGCCAGGGCTGCTGTGCCCGAGCCCCCATCTCCTGCTGCACCCGGAGCAGAGACATTAAGCAAAGGCACAGGTAGCCTCAGTGCCTGCTCCACCACATCAGTACCGTGCGGAGTAGACAGACAGAGGCTATGGGGATGGGCAGCACAGACAGTATGGTCCGTACAGCCTGTGACCCAGAGGAAGCTTCCTCTGAAGGGAGGCTGTCCTGGAAGGCAACACATCCTTTGCCCTCCGCACCACCACCCACACTGGCTCTACGACAGTCCTTCCTGAGTGACAGAGCCCTGATGCCCTCGGAGAGTGACCGGGTAAGGCAGGATACATGCCTCCATCCCCTGCAAGGACCAGGAGGGAAGTGGCTGGGTACAATGTAGTCTGCAAGGAGCTAACAAACCCACGGGCTCCCCTCTTGCCTCCTGTGTGCCCCTTCTTGCTCCAGGCTGCTTGTTCTGCTTATTGCCAGTATGAACTGGAGAAAGAAAGGTCTGTCACCTGCTCTGCACCACAGCGGGGAGGTCAAGGCCGAGCTCCTGAGTAGGGTGGTGCTTCCAGCCCACTGCAGACGTGGAGTAGCATCCCCAGGGTTCTGGAAAGCACCTGCTTTGCCCAGGACCCCTTTGCTCAAGTCTTCAAGAGTCCTCCACAACTAGTTTTCTGCTAACCAGCAAGAGAAGGGAAAGCCAAGGAATGGAGAAGAAAATGTCCTCACCTGTCCCAATGTGGGGCAGATCGTGTCCCACACACACACACTGCTTTATTCATTGCCATTTATGCAAAGCAGCCAAATCACGTGGCTGGTGTCTCTCTAAAGGAGATGCACAAATCTATTTATC
>NW_010268204.1:23895-24155 GCF_000690775.1 Eurypyga helias
AAAAACCCCCGTACAGACCAGTTCAGCATCTGAATTGCTAATGTGGTAGGAAACCGTAATTCTTCCCTTGGAGGGAGGAAAGGGAGAGGACAGGTATCGTCTCGGCAGGTCTGGAGCCACAGCAAGAAATGCCAGAGCTCCCTGCCCAGCGGTTACCGCCACGGGCACAGCCCAGCACACGCAACACTGGGCTCGTACGCAGGCACACGTAGGCGGGCGTGCACCGCGCGCAGCCCCGGGCACCCCGTACCGCCCCACGC
>NW_010268205.1:0-14616 GCF_000690775.1 Eurypyga helias
TGTTCTCGGTGTAGGTTTCCGCACGACCCGCGATGGGGTGCGGAGATGAGCGTCACGCTGCAGTTCCGCAGGGACGGGAGCAGCTTGTCGCTCTTGCGGCATCCTCCTCCCGTCCTGATGGCAGCTCTCCTTCCAAATGTGGCATCGCGGTCAGTAACTAGTTACTTTCAGCCTGTCGAATTCAGGCCTTAGAAGACGACACCGGTCGCCATCCGGATCTGGTACGGCGCGCTTGCAGTTCCGGGGAGCTGCTAGCAGGCTCTGTGGCTAAATAGGCTCCTGGAGAAACTGAACTGCTGGGGGAAGGTGACGGCAGTTACGGTTTGGTAATTGCCTGTAGCTTTTTTTTTTCCCCTTAAGGCAAGAATGGAAGGTTGATCCTCACAGCCAAAGGAGATTTTAACTCGTAAAATCCTGGCAAGGTCTGCTGTTTGTTTATACCTTTACTGAATTATTGAAAGAAAGAGGATGACTTAACATTTAGTATTAGTAATACACTAAAACTAGTTTTTTAATTGCATTAGGCTCTCATGTTACACAGAATGGCTACCGGAAAAAGCAGCAGATGCTTATTTTCTTTTGGTCATAATGCACATAATGAAAGTAGCTTGGCACATACCTACCTGACAGTGGGTTTCAAACTAGATACTACTATGCAAGGTCACTTGGAAAGTTCTTTAAAAGAACAAATGATACAGTGGTTGTTCGGAAGGGGTTTTTTGGGTGGAGGGAGAAAGGTTTTTTCTTTTTAACTCAAGTCCCTTCACTTTGCTTGTGTAATTATGCTTTAGTGAAACAAAGCGTCGTTGCTGTCTGACAAAAACATCATCTCGGAGCCAAGCAAAAATGACAGCTAACAGAATGTTGGGAACTGTGGGGAGGGATGGAGAACAAAACAGATGCTGTCATTGGGCCATCTCACAAATACACAGTCTGTCGTCATTTTGAGCATTGTGGGTAGCTCGTATAAGACAGGAATGGCCACCTTAGGTAGAACGAACTCCGGCATAGTAAAGAAATGCAGCCCATTACAGGGATAAATAGCAGATGTGTAAGAACCTCCAAGGGTAAGTATAGAATGGTGATTCCTGATATACTCTTCCAGTTTCGCCTCCTCAGTGGTGGGCTTCCAGAGTGAGAAATCATGGCTTTGTAATTAGTGTGTCTTGCTAGACTGTTCTTCAGCAAACTTTTGATGCTTTTTTTAGCAGATTATATTTCTGGCATACAAATGTTCTGTGGCAAGATGTTCCATTACTTTATTAACCTTTAACTAGTCATTTTGTAATCTTCCTTGATGTCTCCAGTCTTTGCATTGTGAGAATCTATGAGTAACTGTTCATTATTCATCAGTTTTATCCCACTGACTGCATTATTGTCTCTCAACCTTATGAACATGATTACTCATTACAGAAAGTCGTAGTCACCGCGTCTTAAAAAAGAAACTTGGAACATGAGGAGAAGAGCAAGGGGACCACCAGGAATGCGACATTAAAATGAGTAATTTAAATGACCAGAAGTACTGAGGTTGTAAAAGTGTTTCATTTGAGAAAGGGCTTGTGTGTTGAGTCTACCTCATGAGTGGAATGAAAATGAGAACTTGAAAGAAACTATTTCGGAAGCAGGCTTAAAATAAAGGGGAAGATGTACTTTTCTCCATAACTCCATAATTTAGATGTACTTTTCTCCATAATTCCTTGAGTCTGCACTAATCTAATGAGAAGTGGTGTGCAAGAGCTGGTAGCCTTAGGGATGGCAGTTTTAACAGTAAGCACTTGAACAAACAGAGAAACTAGAGTAACAGTAAAAAACGCAATAGAAGCATACTTCACTCACTTAGGACCGTTATATTGGTCTAAGAGAGAAATTTATTTGTATGAAGGTTGTGTAATATAGTTCACTTACATAACTGAAGGGAATGGGAAAGAAAAAACCCTTTCCTTGTCTTGAGAGTACCCCAAGATTTTTCTGTTTATATATTCTGATTTTCCTCTTTCAGCATAAAGATGCTTACCAGGCCATCTTGGATGGTGTGAAAGGAGGTGCCAAGGAGAAGAGACTTGCAGCCCAGTTCATTCCTAAGTTCTTCAGGCATTTTCCTGAGCTAGCTGACTCAGCTATCAATGCCCAGTTGGACCTCTGTGAGGATGAAGATGTTTCTGTAAGAATCAGAACCTTGTAGCAAGTTGATACATTGAATTTGTATTTGGGGGTGAGGGGATAGTGTCTCCTGGTTTTTTTAATAGGCTACATTTTTCAGGATGGGAGGGTTGGTCTTTCTAAAACGAGAATACGCAGTTGTATTCCTGCAATAGAAGAATCTATTGTGTGGTGGTGTGGGGAGATAAATCACTTCTCATTTGTCTTTTTCCATGCCCTCATCGATCCAAAGTATAGCTCTGTAGAAGGAAACTTGAGATACAGTTTATTTGAATACCTATTACCTTTTTTCCTTTCCAAAAGGACTTTGTGTTAATAAATGCCACTGGGAGGCAAGAAAATGTTTTTTGCACCTGAGATGTGATTCTGAATGTAGTAGTATTGCAGAAGTCTTGAGCTGTTTCATGCTGCTTCTGTGGTGGTGCTAGAAGCTGTACCCTTGAAACATCTTTGGTTATCAGATCTTAAATGATTTGGGCTGATCATTCAGGGATTTTTGACCATGCTGGGAAAAAAGCCTAGAGTTTATCTGCTCTACCCACACCTGTAAAACTTTCCAGTTAGCAAACAGGACTCAGTAATAACACAGATTGCAACCTTTCGTTTTGTTGATCAAATGAATGACTTGTGTGAAAGGAGGTGCTGTTTGGACTGGGTTTTGTCCAGTGCTGCTTAGATCTAAGAAAAATGTGTTTTCTTCGTAAATACGTCATAATAGTTTCATAGCAAATACAAAGATTGGGCTGCTGTTGAAGCCTGAAACTTGAATGTCGCTTTCTGAAGGTGATGTTCATGTTAGAAGAGTATGTGGTTGTTTTCTCAAATTTAGCTATTTCTGACAGACTTTGGAGGTTGAAATTGCTGGGGTTTCTTTCGAATTACCTTATTTTTAAAAAATATTTTATTTCCGTGATACTGACAATTTTGACAGATCCGTCGTCAAGCAATCAAGGAATTGCCTCAGTTCGCCACTGGAGATAATCTTCCTCGGGTAGCAGACATACTCACCCAGCTTCTACAGTCAGGTAGGAGACTTTGAGAGTTTCCTGGCTGCTCCCCTTGTGGCACACCTGAAAATGTAAACAGTTTTCTTCTGTAAAACATTTTCTGTTGATTCATTATTTGTTACAAAGCAGTCTGTCCCAGTGCCATTTGTGTCCTGCTTCTGCTCCCCCTCCCCCCTTTTATATGTGCTGTACAGTTATGCTGTGACTTCTGTTGAAAGGTCCCTAATTATCCCAATCTAAACTGAAAAAATCTTTCTTTTAAATAGAATGATTTTTTTGCATTCAAGTTCTCTGAAAGCATCTGTAGGAAAAAGAGGGGACGGGGAGGGGGGAACTCTCCAGTAATGGACTGCAGCTAATTGCCTTCTGAAAAAGAGTTACTGGATTTCTAATCCAGGTACTCAGGAACTTTAAAAATCCTGAGGGCATTTTCTTCTATACAATGTGTTTTTGGTACAAAATGGTTAATTCAGCATTTAATATACAGTGTGCATTTTTTTTTAATCTCTGTACATTACAGAGTGCTAAATATTAGGTGTTCGGGTTTGTATTAAAAATGCATGATTAAGTCTCCAGGCTTCTCAGAAGAGACTTTTCTTTTTTGAGACTTACACATTTTTCCATTTCGTTTAAGAGGAAAATTGTTTCTCCCACCTAGAAATACTCTAGAGTACTTAAGAGTTTAAAAAGTTTAAAAAGCAGTAACTGTTTTATTTTACCTTAATTAGTTAAGGTAAACTTGTTTATTCAGCTCCTTAAAATTATTAAATAGATTTATTAATAACTTCCCTTCAGGTTTTCAGTCCTGTCAGGTTTGTAATGTTAAAGTTTTGGCAGGGAGGCTGCAGTGGCAAATAGCTTTTTGCTTTGCTTCCAGCTTCCATAATTGTGGCTTTCCACTTCCTTAGTCTAATAGTCGTTAAAAATACAAGTGATGTTGTTTCTAATTAATTGCTGAGGATGGAGTACTTCTTGTGTTATATCAGAAATCTTTGTTTTTCTGCTCTTGTGTTTGCATTTCAAAGATATGCAGATCAGTTTCTTTTTTCTCTCTTCAGATGATTCTGCAGAATTCAATTTGGTGAACAATGCTTTGCTCAGTATATTTAAGATGGATGCTAAAGGTAAAGGACACATTTTTCTATGGTTTTTTTTCTGTTGATACTTCCCAGTCTCTAGTAGGATGAGAACAGAACTCAGTTTTGTGTCTTAGCATAATGCAGAAGTTAGACACATGCTTGTTGTTTGGTTTTACAGACAATACTGAGCTTTTCAGTAGTGGTGGATCTGAATGATACAGACCAGTAAAAGAATGTGAGTTCTTATGTGAAGCTAGGTCAAAATTGTGGGTTTTCTTAGAAGTTAGCGTAGCAGTTATTTTGAAGTAATGTGTCATGGAGTCTTACAGGAGGAAACTCCTTTCTTCGGCATAGAAGGTTCAGCTCTTACCTTCTGAAATAAATGGTGTTACCTGATTTATTCTCCGTTCAGGGACTTTGGGAGGCCTATTCAGTCAAATCCTTCAGGGAGAGGATATTGTGAGAGAGAGAGCCATCAAGTTCCTCTCTACAAAACTGAAAACCTTGCCTGAGGAGGTGATGACAAAGGAGGTAGAAGAGTTTATATTGTTTGAATCAAAGAAGGTGAGTGTCTTATTTCAGTACAAACTTAAGTATTATTACATCATCCCTTATCACTGGCATTGCTTTGGAGGTCTGTTTAAACTACATGTAGAGTTAAACATTGTACAGATGTGGTCTTCCAGTTATCCTGTTCTGCTGTAATCCAAACTTGGCAGCATCTTTTGGTGGTAATGTTAAAATAATGCTAGGTTCTTCTCATTTTGTAAGAATGACGTTTACTAGAATCATAGAATCATTTGCGCTAGAATGGGACTTTGGGAGATCCATCACCTTAGTGAATCACGCTCAGCTGAATTCAGATCAGATTTCTCAGTGCTTTGTCCATTTGTTTTCAAAACCTCTAAGGATGAAGATTTCCCATACTGTCTAGGCAACCTGCCCCAGTGTTTCATTGTCCTCAGCGGTTTTGGGTTGGTGGTGTGGGTTGGGTTTTTTTCTTTATCCAGTTGGAACCTCCTGTTAGAGTTTTGTATCATTCTCACCCTGCCCGCCTCAGTAAGGAACTGGGCTCCTACTCTTGGTAGGTCGCCTTGCTCCCTTATGACTTTTTTTGCCTTTAGGCAGAAAAAGACCAGTTTCCTTAGGTTCTCTTCACAGATCCTGCACTCTAGACACTGATGACCTTGTCCTGGGCTTTCTAAAGCTTACCAACAACTTCCTCATGCAGGAGGGCCCAGTACTAGGTGCAGTATTCCAGAATTGGTCTAATGAGCATTTGCTCCCCTCAGTCTATTATCAGGAAGAAGTTCTTCCTGGAGTGGGTGGTGAGGCACTGGAAAAGGTTGCCCAGAGAAGCTGTGGATGCCCCATCCCTGAATGTCTTCAAGGCCAAGCGGGATGAGACTTGGAGAAGCCTGGTCTAGTGGAAGGTCTCCCTGCCCATGGCAGGGGGATTGGAACCAGATGGTCTTTAGGTCCTTTCCAACCAAAACTATTCTGTGATTCTACTGGCTATGCTCTTGTCATAGCCCAGGACACCGTCACCCAAGGAATGCTGCTGGCACATCTAGCCTGCTGTGTCCCCCTGAACACTCAGGGCTTTTCGGCAAAGCAGTTCCTCAGCCAGTCAGTCCCAGCAGGTGCTAATGTGGGGAAGTTAGTTCGTCCCGGGTGCAGAACTTCGCATTTGTCTTTGCTGAATTTTGTGAGATTCGTGTGCATTCTCCAGGCAGAGAAAGATACAAAAAGTATTAAAACAATAATTAGTATATGTTAATTTAACGTTTATTCTGCCTGAAACATACGATCTTGTTAGATAAGAAATTTGTTTTTAAGCTTATAGTTCAAGAAAAATAATGTTTCCTATGTACAACTTGATGGCAGTTACTTTAATTTGGAGGTACACACAATTATACTGCGTGTTTTCATGAGTTCCTTTAAACTTCAGTTTTTAAATAACTAGAAGCTGAATTTAAAAGCTAAATATTTGCATACTTCACCTTTTCAAATCAAGTAGGTTTGACTTGAAGGTTTGCAAATTACCACTGTAGAAACATGTTTTCTGGTGTTCTGTTAAGGTGCTGGAAGATGTGACGGGTGAGGAATTTGTTCTGTTCATGAAAATATTGTCTGGATTAAAAAGCTTACAGACAGTAAGTGGGAGGCAACAACTAGTGGAACTGGTAGCTGAGCAAGCTGACCTGGAACAAACGTTCAATCCGTCTGATCCGGACTGTGTGGACAGACTTCTACAGTGCACTCGGCAGGCAGTGCCACTGTTCTCGGTATGCATCTCTCTGCTTTGCGTGAGGAATGTTGTGGGAAATTAAGGGGTGTAGCTTCTCATCAGGGTTCTCAGCAGTTGTGTTAGAGTGACAGCATATCAGTACTTCTCCACTTTCAGCTTCTAATATATTGGAACATTGGAAAACATCCTTCAAGCCTTTTAATACGAAGAGCTTTTGTGTTATTATCTGCTCTTGGACATTTTCTTTCAATTTTAAGATATTACAGTGAATTACGACAAGGTTCTCACCTTAGGTTCATACTGCCAGGCAGTTGTGGCACTTAAAAGACATATTCTTGGGATACAGGCAACCTCTTCAGTCCCTGTTGCGGACTAGGCTACCTGAAAGGGTCTCTGTGTTTTAGGAGTTAGAGGCTTTAAGGTATAGCTGTGGTAGGCATTTACAAGGGTGGCGGAGTGATGGGGAAGAAACACTTAACTCCTTCAGACTAAAAGTAGCCTGAATAATGTGCGGTGTTTTGCAGAAAAATGTTCATTCCACACACTTTGTTACTTACTTCTGTGAGCACGTTCTGCCAAACCTTGGTTCTTTGACTACACCAGTGGAGGGTCTCGATATCCAGTTAGAGGTAAGCCACAGCTATAAAGTCTTTCAAACTGTAAAAAAAAAAAAAAAGCATCTTAGGCAAAGACAGCTATTTTAAAAATTGCAAACTCCTTTCTTAAGTGGTTTTTAGTTCTTGGCTTGGAGGAAAACTAGCTAAACTAGGAAAGAAACCTGTTTGCTGTATTGTGTCATAACTGAGCACTGCCTTTTAAAGCATATGTCCTTTGTCTCCAGCTTTGGAGGCAAGGCTAGAGTAAATGGATTGGTATAATCATTTTTATGTTACTGTCAATCTTTTATAAGCACATAGCATTTACTGAAATGATTGTTGCATGGCTTGTGCTAATTTAGCCTCCTGAGGGAGTGGTTTAATGTCTGTAATTTTGCTTACGTTAATCAGTGCTGCAGAGTCAGTTAGATCACTGTGAATCTGACTTTGAAGATGAGCTGTGCTGCAGACACGGGAGACAGAGTTTTGTTTACTTGTTGACTAAAGATGCTTGTTGGGATTAGACACACAAACCTGTGTTTCTGTTTGAGGACATGAAAAACAGACTAGGCATGTTCCTCCTCATATTCTTTCCTGATGTTTGGGAGGGGTTTAATTGTAATAGCTGACCTTTACTGTGCCAGTAGTAATGACATTATAATGGCTTTTAGGTTGGAAGTTAAGCCTTTGTACTTTTCAGTTAACACAAAAACCTGGCTGTTCTTACGTGTAGGTTTTGAAGCTTCTTGCTGAAATGAGTTCATTTTGTGGCGATATGGAAAAGCTTGAATCAAATTTGAGGAAACTGTTTGATGAATTACTGGTAAGACTAATTCAATTTTCACTCATGTAAAACTTTTTTTTTTTTAAACATTACTTCATGCATCACGTTAGTACAAGGATGGGGGCTACTTCTTAAATATTCAGCATAAATAAACCCTTCAGTTCAAACACTGCAAAAGAATGCTCAGCCTGCAAAAATGTCTCGGGCATTTGTTTTTCCTTTCTGTTCCTTAGGAGTACATGCCACTTCCTCCAGAGGAAGCAGAGAATGGGGAAAACGCTGGCAATGAAGAGCCCAAGTTGCAATTCAGTTATGTGGAGTGTTTATTGTATAGCTTCCATCAGCTGGGTCGTAAACTTCCGGACTTCCTCACAGCCAAGCTGAATGCAGAGAAATTGAAAGACTTCAAAATCAGGTAATCATTTGAAAGCAAGCATTAGAATTCCATTAGAAATTGTGAATTACTATTGTCTGGATGCTAAAGAAGCACAAATCAGATTGATATGGGACTTATTTTTGAGCATTTGTCCTAAAGGGGCAAAAAATTAGATTACAGCTTCCCTTTGCTTAATGCTTTTATTTTATGGAAATATGTAATATTTATTAACAAGTTGTATTTTATGGAAATATGTAAAATTTATTAACAAGTTGCTTTTAAATTTTTTAGGCTACAGTATTTTGCTCGAGGGTTGCAGGTGTATATCAGACAGCTTCGTCTGGCACTTCAAGGAAAAACAGGAGAAGCCTTGAAAACAGAGGAGGTATGTATTGCATAGGAATTCAGGTGTTTCTAATTGAGCCTACCAAAATAACCACTGGCAGGCATTAATGGACTGCAGTCTGTTGTAAACATGTAAATAAACTAAAGGAATAATACTGCTGACACCTGTTGCAACTGTATCTTGCCTGATGCTGCATTTTGCAAGCTAAGATGATCTTTCAGTTCCTGCCGTTAGGTACTCTCTGCATCCACGTGCATTGGCTCAACTGTGCTCTGAGTTTTGTTTTGAAGGTGCAGTTTTCATATATGGGGGAATATATGTAAATATATATTTACAGCTACTAGAATGGGTGTTCAGTGGTGTTTCTTTTTTCACAGAACAAGATCAAAGTGGTTGCCTTGAAAATAACGAATAACATTAATGTTTTAATCAAGGTAAGTCCTCACATTGCAGAGGAATGAACTCACACAGCGGAGTAGCCTATGCAGAAAAGAGGGGTAGGTTTGAACTAAGTTGTAATGTGTTGTTAAGTTAACCATTGTTAGCCAGCTCAGGGTTGCTGTCCGCTTTACTGTTTCTGAGGGGACGTGGATCTGCTGTTTAGGCAAGCGGCTTAGCTTTTGCTGCTGTTGGGATAGGGTGTTGAGGCCCTTTTTTCCCGCACTAGTTGCCTGCAGGAGCAGAAGACCTTGCTTTAGGGATCTCTGGATTCTGGCCAAGCCTTTTCCCTTGTCATTTCCCTTCCCTGCAATGGCATAGTTTGAAGAGGTACAAGGAAGTATAAAGGAGGGAGGAGACAAAGCAAGCTGCTGTACAGAACCATTTTTCTCCAGAGGGAATTGGGCTGCAGAAAGAGACTTCCATCCAGAACCCTTGAAACCATCTGATTTCTTGTAACCGCCTTTTCCTCACTTCCCATCTCTCTCCCTCAGTCAGCACGGTAAACCAGAAACTTTGCCCGCAGTGCTGAGAAGCCTGTCTGTTACCAGCATAGCAGGGGTATCGGATGTCTCCCTGCAGGAGCCGTTGCAGTACTTTATAAGATGCTTGAGTGCATAGGGAGAGAGAGAAAGCATTTAATGGCATTACAGGACACTGTTCTGTTAATAGAAATCTCATTTGAATTTCCCAGTAAAGTGTCTGGGCTAAGGCAGCCAGATAGGGCAGTTAGCTACTCCCACCTTCCCCCTCCGCCATGGGACTTGGGAAAGGATTTTAAATTGGTGGAAAAGTAACTGTTATTCTGGAGTTTCAACAGATAGCTAAAGTTTTGTAGTGCAATCGACATGATTTGAACTGTAGAATAAACTGTCTGATTTTGCGTTCATAGGATCTCTTCCACATTCCTCCTTCTTATAAAAGTACAGTTACGCTGTCCTGGAAACCAGTACAGAAGGCAGATGCAAGGTAAGAGTTTTTCATAAAAAAAGGAAATGGTGGTGTTTATTTTTCTGTTTACAAAATAAAGATCCCAAGCTGTGTGTGTATATACACAGCACACGAGCTCAAACTTCAAAGTCAAAAGTAACACCTATCCTGGAAGCAATTACAGCTGTGGAGTGATACAGTCTTGCTTTAGGGATACAGTAGACTGAATCAACTGGAGACCAGCTTAATTCCTATTTTGAAGTATTATTCAGGGCATCTTCATTACCTGCTGCTAGCTTCCAGCAGTTGATCTGGTTGAGGCTGAACTGCTGTTCCTGTACTTGTCACCACAGGGGTGTAATGATCTGTTTTTATTTTGTTTTGTCAGTCAAAAAAGAACAAGTGAAGATACAACCTCAAGTTCGCTCCCAAAGAAAGCTTCAACAGGACCAAAAAGGGATGCCAGGCAAATATATAATCCTCCCAGTGGAAAATACAGCAGTAACCTGGGTAGTTTTTCTTACGGTAAGTTAGACACCCTAGCAAAACTTTTGTCTAGTGACAGTTGTGCCATGGGGCCAGGGGAACAAACACATTAAGCCAACTTACTGCCACGTTGTCCAAAGACCACATTGTATTGTTACCGGTTTTTGTGTGTAATGGTCTCTTTCTAGCAGTCTTTGAGTATTACTAGCCTATAAACTATGTTACTGACAAGTCAGTTTTAGTAGTGTTTCAATACACAGGGTTAGGAATTGAACTGTTTGTTCTCTATTATGACACACAGCATTCGCATCCCAAATTTCCCCCTGGACAGACCAGTTTCTGCAATTGGCAGAGCTGGGCCACCTCCTGTCATAAGACTGGGCCTGTGCTGAATTCCTATTGCAGGCACCGCTGATGTCGCAGACCTGATCCAGAACCTCTGGGAATGGCCAGGTTCACTGCACACGCACACGGTTCTGTCCTCATGCTCCTACTCAGAATGATTCCTTCTCTGCAAGTCATACTTCTGGGCAGAGACGTTGCAGAGTGGATGAGCAGGCCCAGCAATGGCAGCAACCCCTCCTTTTTGTCTTCCCTGTAGGCCCATTGGTCCTACCTCTGTCACGACAACTGACAACCGCTCTGCCTGCTGTGACAAATTACTGCCCAGGCTGATAGTTTGGAAAATTCATAGAAAACATGGTCTTTATATATGAAACTAAGAGAAAAGATAAAATCTTCTGCAGATTTCTTACTGCAGACTTAAGGTGATGCACCATAACGCACACCTCAAGATTGACACGGTGTTACTGGACAGGAGACGAGCTTGATACCTTAATGAAGTTCTTCACAGACCAGTTTTCAATTCTGTCATAATGGATTGGCCCAAATACAGTTCTGTAATAATGGGACAGTTACGTGGTTTAGCACTAGCATGCAGACAGACTACAGCCTGGTTCTCCTGACCTCTTTTTCCAATTAGTGGGGTCCGTTATCCAACATCGCATGGTACATCAGCAGCAGAGGCTTGTCAGTCCTCAATACCTCCAGTTATTGTTATTTAATTTTAATCTGTGTACAGCATGAAACCTGCATGAAAAGCTTTGACTTTTATTTCAGAGCAAAGAGGTGGTTTCCGGGGTGGCCGAGGAAGAGGCTGGGGAGGACGTGGCAATCATAGCAGAGGAAGAATCTACTGAGCCAGACTGCTAAATCTCCCGTGGCCCTGCGGGGCTAAAGTGAAAGTGCTACTCAGCAAGTTTGCTTGGAGTATTGTTTCCTTCAAGGACTGCCTTCCACTAAGACTGACTTAAATGTTCTTTATACCTTTGTATGTATGATCTACTTTTCTAACAGACTACAACTTGTCCATAGTGAAACTACAGCTGTATTTTTGGATGCTTACAGTCAGCAGTTTTGGGTTCTTATTTTTGAAGTGTCTTCACGATTTATTCGGAATTGGAAAAGAGCGTAGATGTTTTATCCAAAGCTACATCTTGACCGTTTGTATATTAACCTAAAAATCAGCTACTGCATAACTGAAACTATGTAACTGTGTGTTAATGGGCAGGAAAGGCATGACAACAGAGATACATGTCAGACACGCTTAGCAGCTGAAGTAACCCTTTCCTCATCTGTAACCATAGCCTGCAATATGTGGAGAAGAGTACCATTGTTAAATTTGCATTGATTCACTTTGTTTTAAATGGGATTGAGCGATATACCTGCGGGTTTTTTGAAGTTTGCAGCACAGATGGAAACTTATTTTGCTTGTAGCATGAAGCAGTCATTTTACGTAGAGATGTGGAGAATGTGGTGTGTTTTGGTTTGCACATCTTCACTCTTCTCCGTGCATTGTAATGCAGAAGTGATGTTTTGCAAATGACTTTTTAATGTTTAATATGAATATGTGCATATAGTTCTGCTGTGAAATTTCAGTAAATGAACAGGGAAAAAAAAAAAAAAGAAAAAATTACTAGAATTATTCCAGGAATGGGTAAAGACTGATGCAGTGATTAAGCTTCATAGGCTGGAGCTGGACCGTATCAGTACCTGGCTCTTTTCTGTGTTTTGCAGATTTCTGGATTAGTTGGCACTTGAGGGTTGGGGTGAGTTGGTTGATTGGTTTGGTTTGTGGGTTTGGTTGGTTTGGTTTTGGCTTGGGTTTTGTTTTGGTTTTGTTTTTTTTTCCTTTTTTTACCAAGACAGTTGCATTTAAAAATATATAAATAAATTTGTGGTTTGGGTAACATTGAAAAATTCCAGCTCTGTAGCTCATTTCAGGTGGAAGAGTTAACAATTCCGCGGTGTTGTTTCCATAGCAACTTGGGATTTTTATTGACTGGTGTACACCCAGAAAATACACGTAAGAGCACAGTGCTTTATTTTCTCACCACTCAAAATTTTTTACTTCTCAGGTCATTCAACGTTGTAAAGGAATTAGCAGGTAATAAGAAGAAACTAGGACAGCAGAAGAATTTTAATAAGGGTTCCAGGTCGTGTTGATGTAAAATAGGCTTTAGAAGAATTAACTCTTTCCTATCCTCTTTTTTTTTTTTTTTTTGTCCAGCCATTTGATATTCACAAATGCCTGAAAGTGATGTTTCCCCACCTACTTCCATTTGTATTTGCTTGTGAATCTGACTCGGGTGTCTTCACTAACACTCTGATACTTATCACTACCATCAGAAGGCCAAAATACCGAAACTGAGTCACTATTAGAGACACTGTCGGCACTAAATTCTGGTTTTGCTTAACTCCGGAGCAGTAGGCAGCAAACTTTGGACGTTCCAAGGACACGTGAGCCGAGTTTGTGTTTCTGATTACATGCCGGCCGCTAACCTCCAATTTGTCACTAAAACCAACAGGCAGTAAAGAGGTTTCAAGGATGAATTTGTGAGATGAAAATGTCACTCTGAAAATAGGCATCGGGTGGGTAATGAGCTTCCACTGGGCGGGGGGGGAAGACATTTTGCACTTGTGGCTGTAATTTGTGTTTTGAGGGGATTTAAAGATGTAATCTCAAAACCTAAACATAGCTTGTGTTCAGACTAATAACTAGGTACTAGCAGCTTATTTCCTCACTGAATTTTGAGTAAGTTTTCTTTATGGGACTCGTGTTTTTCAGAGGTGATGTGTAAAGTTCTTGTGGCCTCAGAAGTAGTTAATCTTTTTTTTCCCCCAGTTTCACGTTCCAGTTTTTAACGCAGTGAGTGCTTGTGGAGACACCTGTTTACCATCTTGTTGAATTGTAAATGTTCCTTTATGCTCTTGGAATAAATTCATTTTGTAATTTTATTTGGCTCATTGTTTCACAGTGAACTCTAACATTTTGTGTTGGCTTAGTTAAAGGGCAGCGTGGTACCTTTGTGCTTTAGTGAGTTGCTCCTTGGATTGCTGGAGAGGAATGTGGCTTGGGAAGACTGCAGTAGCTGCTTCAACCTTCAAGTGATTCAACTTTTACATGCAGAATTTTGGATAGGAATTGAAGTATTCAACAGATGTCATGCATCTTATGTGGGAATTGCCATGTGGAATTGCCATTTGTTGTCTGATCCAACCTCCTAGGTGTCGACAACGCAGTCACTTAGTATGGTAGAGCGGGAGTGGCTTGGAGTAGGGGTCAGGGGTCGGTTGGGCGGGAGGGGTGGTGAAACCCTGGCAGCAGTAAGGGTGTATGTTCTCCACCCTGGGGGAAACTGAATCCCTTGCATTAGACCTCGCATAGTTTAACCACTCTGACACCCATCTGCAAACTTTTTTTTTTCTTGTTTCTAGTTAACGGGTTTGAGTTACAGGCAAATTTTACTGTTTAACGGGATCTGGAAAGTCTGGTGTCCCCAAGAAGCAGAAGTGTTCTCAGCTCTCTTGCAAACGCAGGTCGAGCAGAACCAAGTTGGAAGTTGGCAGCTGTTAGACCTTGCTCCGGACTGGGGAAGCAGGCTGCCGCTGCTGGGCTGGCATCTACTGTTAAATGGAATAGGAAAGGAAAAGCTTACATGTTCAGCATTAGAAAGAAACCGCTCTGCCGTTACCGGTGGCTGCCTGAAGTGCGAAAAGGCTGTTCACCGGTCTGGGCTTCTGCGGCGGGGTTGGGTGTGCGCGGTGCAGCCACGCGGCTCTCGCGCCTCGGCCCCCGGCGCGGGCACCACCGCCGCCATCTG
>NW_010268206.1:0-490 GCF_000690775.1 Eurypyga helias
GCACCCGCTGCGCCTGCCTGGGACCCCCTCACCTGCCAGCACCCGCTGCCCCCTCCCCTCCCTTGCTGACCCCGGCTTTCCATTCCTCTGTCTCCTCCTTCCCTCCTGGCCCTTCCCTTCCGTTACATCTTCCCGTCACTCTCAGGCTCTTTTCCTTTTCCTTTTTTCCTTTTCCTTTTCCTTTTCCTTTTCCTTTTCCTTTTCCTTTTCCTTTTCCTTTTCCTTTTCCTTTTCCTTTTCCTTTCCCTTTCCTCTTTTTCTCCTTTTGTCTTGTCTTTTATTCATCGTTCTCCTCTTTTTTCTTCTTTTTTTGTCCTCTTTTTCTTATATTTTCTTCTCGTTTTCCACTCCTTCCTCTCTTTTCCCTCTCTTTTCCCTCTTCTTCCACTCTTTTTCCTCTTTCCTCTCTCCTCTCTTTCATCTTTCCCCCCTATTTTTCTCTTCTTCTTTTTCCTCTTATTTTCCTCTTCCTCTTTTTCTCCTTTCCTTT
>NW_010268207.1:0-410 GCF_000690775.1 Eurypyga helias
ATCCTGGGCAGAGCTTGGCAAAGCGCCGCTGCCCAGGCCTGACACCACGGTGATGGGCTGCGCAGGTCGGCAGCGTGCTGTGCTGGCACAGCTCATCCCACGCGAGCACGATCCCGGTCTCCCCGGCACCCTGCATCCTTCCCGGGCACTCCAGCACGGCGATGGCCGAGGAGCCCCTCCGTGAGCCCTCACTCAGAAGTACTGGCCCTGGGGGCAGTGGCTGGTGGCCACCAGGGGCTGCGGGGGGGGGGGGCCCGCGGGACGGGGAGGAAATGCAAACAGGTGGGTGTGAAGCCGGCGCTGAGCGTTCCCAAGAGAGCTGAACAGGCTGGGATGCAAGGTATCCTGCTGGACAGGCTCTCCGCTCCACGCTGGGTTTGTCACAGTCCCGGTGTCCCTGGGGGAAGGTG
>NW_010268207.1:533-767 GCF_000690775.1 Eurypyga helias
GGGGCTCCAGGAGCTCCCACGAAAGCCTTCGGTGACGCTGGCCGGGACCGCCAGGGCAGCTCTGCCCGGCAGGACACGCCGTGGAGCCGAGCAGTGGGAGATGCCGGCTTGGACAGGGAGCGAGGGCTGGGACCGGGCACTGCTGGCCCCTTCCCCCTGGGTCTGGGGCTGTGATGAGTCTGGGAGGCCCCAGTGGGGTGATGATGCTTTCTGGGGAACTTGGGGACCCCCAAG
>NW_010268207.1:802-1370 GCF_000690775.1 Eurypyga helias
TGGCTCAGCACCGGCTCTTTCTGCCAGCCTGGCGCTTTCTCCGGCGGCTGCTGCTGTTGGGCTGGGAATACAGCAAAGGACGGTGTGATATATGGAAATGAATCCCAGAACTCGCACTGCGTCTGTTTTGCATGATTGCTCTCTATTAAATTACCGCTGTGCAAACACGCTGGCACAGCCCGGTGGGTTTGTGCGCTCCGGAGAGCGGGAGTCTCTGCTCCAGCTGCTCCGGGACGCGTCTCCTGCTGAGAGCTGCCGCACATTTCTCCTCCTGCTCCCTCCTTCGCAGTCTGCTCCTTTCTGTGATGATTCAGCTTCGAGCCTGCGATTCGCTTTAAGGGACCGTTTAATATTTAAACACTTGTCACCAGAGCTGGAGGCTCCGCGCGCAGTCAGGAGGGGTCTCCTGCTCCTGGCAGCCCCGTGATGCCGACGGAGCATGGGCATCGGTGCGGTCCGGCCCCGGCAGGGAAAGCAGCCCTCTTAATTACAGAAAGCCCATTTTCGATTCTGTTTCTTCTCTTACTTCGTCTTTTACTGCTAATTACAAACGACCTTAGCTGCCGGT
>NW_010268207.1:1513-1787 GCF_000690775.1 Eurypyga helias
ATGGCAGGGAGGGGGCACGCTCCTGAGCGAAGCCCTGTTCCCGTCAGCCGAGGCTGCTGTGCCCCTCCACGCTGGCCGAGTCCTTGGACAGTCCTGGAAGATGAGCAGCCCGACCGGGAGCTGGTGCCCCCCCTCCATGGTGGTGGCTGGGGACAGCTCTGGGCTGAGGTGACATGCCCAGGCCCACTGCCCTGTGGTGTGGGGGGCACGTGGGCTGGGGGTCAGGACCTGAGTGGGGTTTGTAGAGCTGGGGGACCCGAGGGAGGGCAGGAGC
>NW_010268208.1:0-5363 GCF_000690775.1 Eurypyga helias
AGCCTTATTTATCGTGCTCCACCAGATTTTATTCTCCTCTTATTATGAGTTTCTCCTCGTACTGAGTTTCGAACTCGCAGTACGATGCTTTAATCCTATTATTGCTCCAGGGCACGGTTTGCATTTTGGGCTTTTTCCTTCCAAACCTGCTCTCCGGCCCTTGTTCCCTTTTCCAAATCCTTCAGCCCCATCTCGTGGCGCTGCCGCCTTGCTGCAAGGCGTTGGTATCCTGAAACTCTTCGAGATGTGAAAATCGCAAGGTTTATTGCACCAAAATCCATGTGCCAGGCTCAGGGTTTAAAATTCCTGCATCCCCCCTCCCCGGCAGCCTGGCGGGGGGAGTCTCCTGCTCACCCCCATCTCCCCAAGTCCTTCCCAACAGGATTTATTCTCCTATTTCGGTGCCGCCGGCCAGGCGCGTGCCAAGGGACCGCGAGCCATCCGCAGCATCCCCAGCACTCCTCATCCCTCTTCCCCGACACCTGCTAAAGGCCAGACCTATTTTAAAACACCCTCCCCCTCCCCCTGCTTTCGTTTCCGTGTACCTCTGAATTTCTTCAAGACTTTCTCCAGGACGACGGTTTTGAGGGAAAAATTGCAGATGTGCATTTTCATGTCCGTGCACACTGGCACAGGCTTCTGGCACTTGACGTCGTCACTTCTGCAAAGAAAAAACGTAAAGACAATGAGAAAATCATTGTTTTCTCCCCCGAAACGTCTTTTTTTTTTTTCACTTGCCGTTGGCACCGTGCGATGCTCACACCCCACCCCACCCCCAACCCTTCCAAGGGCTCTCAGCGCCGCATTGCGAGGAGGGCACTGGGATTTCAACCCCTCCCCGGGCTGAGGGCACCGGGATTTGCACGTCCAATTTTAAAAAAACCCCCCCGGCTGGTCATCGGAAAGGGTGTCTGTGCTGGGTTACCCCCACTCAGCTGCTCCTGCTGCAGCTTAAATTTCATTTTTGGAGCATAAACCGTTGCCCTGGATGGATTCCGCGAGGGAAATAAGATGACTTGGGGGTTTCTGGTCTCACTTGACCTTTGAAGAAACTCCCCGGTAAGAAAAGACTTTGGGATAACGTTGAGTTTTCCAAAAAGTTGGAGGAGACCCAGGGCTTGCAGCGGGCAGGACGCAACCTCCGTCTACCTCGGTGCCTGCCTCTGGCATCTGGACTTTAAACAGCACTGGTTGGGGGCAAAAAGCATGAAAGAAGGGGAGAAGCAGCGCTCCTTACCTGCTTATGATGCTCATGACATCCTAGGAAGGAAAAAGAGAGACTGAGTGACATCACTGCTCAGCACATACTACGTCTGCCCCGGCTCAGACGGCACGAGAGCGATTCCCCTTCACCGAACCCAACCAGGATGTCCATCCCTTATGGTTGCAAAGAGCAGGGATGGATCCATCCCTCAAGCGTTCGCTTTCGGCTTCGGAAGGCCACAACCCCACCAAATCCCACCCCGGCGCCTGCAGCAAGCCGAGACCCATCTGCTTCTGCGGGAGGAACCAAACGCTTCCCTCTACAACATTCCAGGTTTATGCCCATCGAATCATGATCTGATTTAGTCTGGAAGGTGCCTCTGGAGGTGTGTCATCCAACCCATCGCCCAAAGAGCTTGCCCAGGTGGGTTGGGGGGTATCTTCCAGGGTGGTGACTGCAAAAAAAACCCCGTTTCCTATTCCATTATTGCGGTTGTGAACCCAGGTGGAGGCATCTGGCAGCCCTTGAGGTGCTCTAGGGACCTCTCTGCTGGTCTTCCACGTCCCAGAAGGTCTTGTCAACCTGCCCCACGTGAAATCTCGAGATACGGAGACACCCGCAAGCACCCACCGACCTGAGACGGAGGGACACGATCCGTCGTGACTTGGCCACCTAAAAAATTGGCGTTAAATCCGCAACATCTATTTTTCCATGATATCTGGACTTCCACGCTCTGGTCACTACTAAGAAGTGTTTAGGGTGTCTCCAAAGGGTGATCCATCCCACCCTGAGATGGATATTGCGACAGTGGAAATGATTTGAGAACGGGTGAATTACGGGTTAAAAACCCATCGATAGTCGGGTTTTGGTACACGGTAAAAATTCGCCGAGATGAAACCCACCCTCAGGCCAGTCCGTGACACGGTTTTCCCTTTCTGACGCCGTTAACATCAAGAAGGGCACGGAGCGTGGCCAGCACGTTGGACGCGATTCAAAGGCAACACAAAGCCATCACCCGTCTCTCCCAAGGGGCTGGAAAACGTCTCGAGAGCTGGCTAAGGAATTCCGACGTGGCCTTTTAGAAAAAAATATCCCCCATTGTTACAGAACCATTTTTGCGTGCATCGGTGGAGCAAAGACCACGTGAAATGAGGTTTTTTCACCCGTAGCCAAGTACCGAAACCGTCTGTAAATATTAAATATTTAAAGTGCTTCCAACGCTGCCTGGGAGGGAGTTTAACCCCGTGCAGACCCGCTCAATCCACCGAGTTTAACCAAAACTTCAAGAAGGTCACCCCTTCGCCCTCTCTCTGCTGCTCGGAGGAGGACAGGATTGTTTGATTTTGGGGTGGGCGGCTCAGGTTTGTTTTTCCAACCCCACTTCGCCGGCGAAGGAGAGTTTGGGTAAGAGGGAAGGCTGGATTTGCTCCAGCTCCTTTCCTTGCCGTGCAATCAATATCTGCCCTCTCCCTCACACTTTCCCGCTTGGTCAACGGCTCGTTTTGACTTGAAAACCCCGCTCTGCTCACCCTCTGCCAGCGAAAACTGGCAAGGAGCTGCGTCTCGCGGAGCCCAGCTCCGTGTGCTCCTGCACCCAACTCCATCCCAAGCCCTTCCCAATGCCTGGGGCGGTGGATATCTGGGATTTGGCACGCCACAAACCCATCGAGACCCGGTTTCGCGGGAGGAGTTGCCCGGTTTAGGGATCTAGATGTGGTGGCTCTTCACGCAAGGTCTGATTCAGCTCTGAACACCTCGAAGCAGGAATTTACGGGATGCTAGAAAGGTCCAGGCAAATTCACGGGAGAAAAATATGTCAGAGGCTAGTAAATATGAAGAGGACACCGCTGTTTCAGGGTGTTCCTGAGCCAGAGAGGGTTGCTGTGTGTTATTGCTGACGTAGCAGAGCTCAGGGCACCGAGCCAGGTGCCATCTGCTCATTAGAAAGAAAAAAAAAGGGACTTTTATCCTCAAAACTCCTCTACAGGATCCAGAAACACATTAAAAAAAGGAGGAAGCAGGGTCAAGACTCAAAGCTGAAGGCTTATTCTGTCTCACCTTGAGGAACTCGAGCATGGGCTGCTGGATTTTCTCCTCCAGCTCCGTGATGAGCTTGTTGAGGAGCGTGATTTCCTTGGAGAGGTCGGTGATGTTCTCGTTCTGCCTCTTGGCAATGTTCTTCTCCATCTTCTCCAGCTGCCCCAGGAGGATGTGCTCCTGGTCGTGCAGGAACTGCCGCAGCCTCTCGAACTCCGAGAGCAGCTTCTGCCGCTCGTTCTCGATGGTTTTCTGGGAACGCATGTCGGGAAAAAAAAAATGGGTTTAAGCGGGTGCAATGATTTTGGGGCGGATAAAGGCCACCTGGTGAATCTGGAGCACCTGAGAGTGTCATGGCTGCTGCTCGCTGGCGACGGGCGCCTTCAGCTGGGGAGGGACGAGGAGATATTTTGTGTGGCACACCTGGACAAAGGTCTTGAAAAGGGATGGGAGAGCAAAGGCCGTGGGTCGTTACTCCACAAATAGCCGTTATCTGCCTTGCAGCTGCATCCCCACAGGCTTTTCTGGAGAGAAGAGGTCACCAAACTGCGCCTGGGGGGGGTACCTCACCTCCACAGCAGATCTGAGGTGGGTTTTCTGTTCTACAATGGACACGTAGGCTTCCCCCTATCCCCCCTGAGGTGGTGGGGGAGATCAGCATTCAAGGAAGAGGTTGGGAGCGGTGACCGAGAGGTGTCACCAATCTGTCATCATCTCCTGGCCCCACCACCCGAGCTGGGGGGAAGGGGTTGCGTAGGAGAACCCACTCGGAGCAGTATTTCTCCCTCCCTGCCCTGCCAAGATCTCCTCTGCCAATATCCTGGTTCCTACTTGGGTCATCACCACCAGCAGAGCAACAAGTCCCCTTCTGAGACAAAGCCCAGGGACAAAGGGGAACATTTTTCTCTGGGAAACGCACCCTTTGGCAGCACGGGCGAGGTGGAACGTGTTTTCCTTGCCTCGCTCTACCGTGCCCTTCAGCACAGGTCCGACAGGTCCACCTGGCCCTCAAAAAACCCGGCCTTCACGCTCTGCCTTTCGCATCACGTATGAAACGGCGGCTCTTGGCAGGCTGGTGCTTTTTCAAGCCCTGCCAACCGTAAAAACACAAAAAACCCAAACCCAAACCCTCAAATTGTGGTAATAAACCCGTTGGGCGGAGATGGTCGAGCAGAAATTTGGGCTGAGGGTGACCTGGTGGCGATTTTGACTTGAGGGTGATGGTCTGGGGGGGAGTGTTAGGGGAGGTGGGGGGGGTTTCCTGCAGCAAATACTGCGCTGCCGTCTGCTGCCCCGTGGGCTGAGGAAGGGGATGAAGAGGGATGAAGGATGAAGAAGCCCCAGAGCCAGCCTCGCGCTCAGGGATGCTCCAGCACCCATCCCCTTGGTCTTCCAAAATCCAAGTTGGCAACGCTGATGGCGAAAGAAGGAGAAAACCTATTTTTCCATATAACCTATAATCTCCCCTTTTCGGGCGCTGACAGAGCCCTTGGTAAGGAGGAGATGGGGTGTCTCGGTGGGTCCTAACCCCCCAACACCCCCGGCCCCGAGCACAGCGCTGAACACGCACCAAGAGCTCCTGGGTTTTCTTGTCATCGTTCACTTTGAACTCCAGCAGCTCTTGCCTCTCCTTTTTCAGGAAATCCAAGCGTCCCTGGATTTTCTCCTAGGAAGAAGGGAAGAAGCTACTACCGGGTTTTCTTTCTCTTTTGCTGCGGTTGATTTATTTTGCTGCAGTTGATTTATTTTTGCGGCGTTACTCCGGCAACGCCTTTTCTTCTTGCAGCCGTGCAAAGATAAGCAGGATTGCAAGAAAAAAAACCCCCGGGGGTAATTCCCACCGGGCAAACGCGCCGGCTCAGCTCTGCCCCCACGCTCACCCGAACACCCACGTTTGCAACCCCCCAGGGACCGCCACAAGCTCGCCCCCACGGAGCAAACACGAAGAAAGGAGACGGAGGATGCCAAGGGAGGGGGGAAGGCAGCGTTTTCGTTACCACCTCCCCGTCCTTTGCCCTTGGCACAAGGAAAACACCGACGGGCTTTCATCAGCCTCGTTTTTTGGATGCTCGCCCGGACCTAAAATAGATGTTGGTGTTTGCGCCGTCAGCTGATAAGGCGG
>NW_010268208.1:5394-8195 GCF_000690775.1 Eurypyga helias
ACGCTCGCGTGGCTCGAGCCCAGGGGTTTTGCCGGAGCTTGCACGGGAGAAGCGGTCCCGGCTGCCCTATTTTTAATCCCACCCTCTCCCCGGCTGCAGAGATGATGGGAAGAGTTTTGCGTGTCTGGAGAGGAGCCGGGTTTTTCCAGGTTTTTGGAACGCTAGAAAGCAGCAAGCGGCTCTTGGCAGGGCGGCGGAGCGTGGGAAAGGCGGGTGACCGCGTGAGCACAAACGCACGGAACGACGCACGCACCGCACGGAAAGACCCGGGGAGGACAGACGGACGGACAGGTACCTTGTACTCCTCGGATGCCTCGTCGACGGGTACCACGGCGTGCGGCCGGTGCTCCCGGGACCTGTCGCACACCACGCAGATGGTTCTCCGGTCGTCCTTGCAGTAGAGTTTCAGGGCTTCCCTGTGCTTCGCGCAGAGCCCGTCCTCCTCCGCCCCCTTGCCCCCGCGGAGGGTGAACTGGCTGATGATTTCGGACATGTTCGCCAGCTGCCGGTTGGGTCGGAAGCTCTTCTGTTGGAAAACCTCTCGGCACTGCGGGCAGGGAAAGTCCATCTCTAAGTCCTTCCAACTCTTGATGATGCACGCCCGGCAGAAGTTGTGCCCGCACTCGATGGACACGGGGTCTTTGAAGAATTCCAGGCAGACGGAGCAAGTGGCTTCATCCTGGAGGTTGCCGGGCAGAAACACGGCCGCCATGGCCTCTCTCCTGCGGGCAAGGACTGATTTCACCGGGGCTGGACGAGGAACATGAATGCTTGGCATCCAGCCCCAAGTGGGCGTTCCTCTTCCAGGAACGAACCCGCTGCCCGAGGTCACTCCTGCAGTGTCCGGTTTCTTTGAACTGGTGACAAAGACCTTGGCTTTAGAGGACAACACATAGATGGAAGAAAAAGAGAGCAGGAAGGTCCCTGCCCTTTGCCCCCCATAAATCCCAGGCTCCCTATCCTTTCGTTTTTTGCAGGAGGGAGGTGGGAAAAGGGAAATCCTTTGGGATACAATCAGCAGATCTGGGCCTCCTGGCTTTTTTTTTGGCTGACCCGATGCCAAATGGAAGATCTGAGTCCCCAGGCTTATGTTGAACAGCTGCTCTAGGCTCGGGTCCAGGGAACCATCCGAGCGCTCGTTCAAGACCCCTTTCGCCCTGGAAGCCTCCGCTGGGGACTCAGATGACCTGACTGAGCTCCAGGGCTCAACAGGGGCCATAAAAAGCAACAGGAGAGCGGGAATGCGCATGGATGCAAAGTCAGCACCAGGATCTGGTGGTGAATTTCCCAGATCCATAAAGATTAACCTCTATCCCAGGGTCCTGCACCTCAAAAAAAACCCGGACTTTTTGCCTTCCAGGAACATTTTGTGCAGCTTTGGGGTCTCGCATTAAATGGGAATGATAATTAATAGGTTAAATTGGAATGCTAATTAATGGATGAAGACATTCCTTGGCCGGGATGTGTCTGTGATGTGGTTGTGTCCAGCTGAGCAGCTCGTCAAAGCTGTTATGGAGAGGGGAGAGAAAATTGAGTGACGGTCCCCTCGTTACTTGGGGGGGTGGGGGGGTGTCATGTTACCATCAACAGAGAAACACCGGCCCCTCTGGAGCGTGATTGATCTCCTAACGAGGACTTGAAAACCATTAAGCAATCCATAAATGCTAATTACAAAGCCAACCCAGCTGATCTGACCTCTCCAAGCTGGAATCTTTCCCTTGGGAATGTCTGGAGCTAAGGAGGAGGCAAATCCCAACCCTGGAGTTTGTCCTGGAGGAGTCGGATGAGCAAAAATCAGCCTGGATGTCCCCGTGCCAGGGGTTTGGCAACGGGGTTTCTGATTTGGGGTTGGGGCTGTGCTCATCCCGATACCTTTGTGGTCAGGGAGGAACACCGGGGAGGGGTATCCATCCTCCGCTCCAACCCCTCTTGTAACTTTAGGACTTTTTTTGGCGTTAGCAGATGCGAGAAAACGCAAAAAGAGGAGCATCAGGCTTCGGGCATGCCTTTACTGCTCATCCAGACTTGCTCGTTTGGGGCCAGAAATGGGCTTTTCCAGCTCGGTTTGGAGTTCTGGGCTTGGAAAGGGATCCCTCATCTCCTCGCAGGAAAATTAGATGTGAATAGCAGCGCTTGCCATGAGCCGCAGTGGTTTGGGATCGGGAATAACATGGAACAAATGACTCGGGCAGACGGAACGTGTGTATTTATGTGAGTATATTCACACGCAGACCCATATATAGGTTCCTATATGTCTACACATATATCCCTATATATGCAATATCCATCCATTGATATTTACACCGTTCCCTATGGAAAAAGGAGTTTTCCTGCAGGTTGTTTCCACCTCTGTCCATATCGATCTACCCACCCCAGCTCTTATACATCGATGTACACGTTTGTACACACACACATCGCCCCCCTGGAAGGGAAATTGTTTTCTCTTCCACGGCACAGCTCAAGGTGGAACGGAAATAAACACAAACTATGCATTTTTTTCCCCATGCCGTGCGCGCGTTTTTCATCCCATCGCTGCGGAAACGAAGGGGCGGTGGCCCGTGAGCCGGAGAGAAACCCCCACGCCACCCAGAGATGCGTAAATGGCACAGAAAAAAAGAGGGTGAGATGCCTCGATGGACATAACGGGCATCCCAGTGGGAAAAGCAGGTGGAAAAATAGACAGACAAGCTCCGGACAGACGGACAAGTGCATCCCACTGCCCCCACGTACCTCGGAGCGGAGGCGTAGGAGAGGGGCGTCCTCCCGAACCGCCCGACTTTGTGCGCCGGGAGGGTGCTGGC
>NW_010268209.1:0-52136 GCF_000690775.1 Eurypyga helias
AACGTTTCCGTTTCTCCTCTGGATCTGACCCGAAGTCCCGGGACCCGATGCCATTCTGAAGATTTATTAGTGAATCCTTCATCTGCAAGACAAGAAATTTCTCCACTGTGAAGCTACCCTAGAGGTGACAGCACTTCGGGATTTCCTTCCCCATCGGTGCCTCCTCCTTCCAGGTAAAGCATCGATACCATAACCACCTGGTTTTTGGGAGCAGTGCGTCAGCTGGGGACTGAGCAGACGGGAGCCCGTGAGAGACCGTTCTCCCGGAAAACAGAGAAGGGGTGAGCAGCCCCCTCCATAGGGGAGCAAGGCTTTTGTTTATCAGTTCTGCTCTAAGCAGCCCGGTGTACAGCCGGCTCTTGGAGCCAGGGCTGAAGTAAAAATGTTTGTTTTCCAAACTGGGATGCCAGTTACTAGATATAAGATGTGCTAATCTACAGGTTTGGGCCCTGCAGAATTCTCTCCTTGTCACGCCCGGGACCCCTGCGGTGACAGAGAAGCTGCACTACGCTGCAAACAGCCCTTGGTACCTGCTGCCATGTCAGGAGTCGGATCTACGGGGTGACGCGCCTGACGGAGCGCAGTGGAACTAGGTAAGGCTGAAGGATTGCCAGCAGGTGACGGGGAAGACGCGGTGACCCTCCAGTCACAGCGCTAACCGGCGGTACGGTCTCACCTGGTCTAGGAGCATCACCGAGGATTTGATGATCTCACGCCATTTTTGTAGCTCTAAGTCATGATACTTCTGCTGGGATTCTAATAACTGGGCCCACTCTGTCTGAGACTGGGGTAACCTGTCAGGTGGAATACGAGCAAGAGTGAATCTAGGGAAACTGAAGTCAAGGGGGAGCAGGTAGATTGTATCACTTTCTGTCTGTCTTTTCACCCTAAAGGGGTAGGTTTTCTAGTGCATTTAAATGTGCTTAGTATTTTCCTAAATTGGATACCAATGTTAATATGGATGAACCTCTGGTAATCAGCTAATTAGTGGCAAAGATGGGCAAAGCGTAGGTATCAATCCCCTCCCTTCAGGCCCAATTAATCCTCCAGAAGAGGGCTGGAGGCTACTGAGGGGAGCAGCATCGGGGCAGACGCAAGCACTCAAGGTGCTGATGGGAGGATCTCCAGGACTGGATGCCCAGAGCTGCCGCTCAGGGCCACGTGACGGGCCCTGGGGAGGAGGTGGAGCTCGGTGGGGCCAACGCAATGATAAATCTCAGTCGAGCAGAGCAATAGGAGAAGTGGAGTCAAGGCAGTTAGCGTTGTCAGGAAGGTGCAGCAGCCCACTCTGCCTGTTTCTTCTGAGAGCTATGGCTCCTTGCTTTTGCACGCCTTCAGTTAAGATAGCCACGACATGCTAGCTACTTTCTAACAGAGCTAAAAGTCTTTCCTAGTTCATCTTCTGCTTACCTCTTGGGCTCCGCTGGTTTCTAATATAGCTGAATCTCTCTTCTCAGGCTACACTAGAGATTTTCAGGCCGCCTTTATGGAAGTCCTTGCGTAGGCAACAGCTCACCTGCAGCCAGAACTCACTTCTTGGGCAAGTACCTCCTTTCTCCCTGGCAATATAATGTAACTTGTTCCCCTCTTCCCTTAGCAAACAGGCAGAGTGGGGTGCCACTACCCCACCTTCCAACTCCTGCGCTAATTGCCTTGACGTTGCTCTGCTCAACTGAGATTTATCCTCACCGTAGCACTGCCAATGTCCACCTCCTGCCCAGTGGCAGCTCCAGGCAGCCCTCTAAGCCTCCCATCAGCACTCTGAGTGCTTGCATCTGCCCTGCTCAGCTGGCTCCAGACCTGGAGATCAAACAAATAAGTGTTAATTAACCACAACAATAAAAACCAAGACAAGTTTAAAAATGGACCCATTCCCCATGGTCAATAATTCTTAATGCTAATAAGTAACACTCAGTTACTACTGAAGACTGCTTTCCTTGTCTGAGGGGAGGACACTCTAGAGTGCCCCCACTCCCAGAGAACTTCTCAGTAGAACCAGAAATGGAAAAATAATTTTTGGAGCCTCAGCCTGAATGTTTCTGAGCACACCTGGCCTTGGCCCCAGCAGCTGGGTTCAGTCTACTTCCACCACAGTCAGGATTGCACCACAGTGAAGGTACCTGTGTGAAGGGGATGGGGAAAGGAGTAGAGCTACCCCTGTAATTCCAGAACATGCCCATTGCAAGCAGCATACACACAGCACACACGTTCTGTACTTAAATGCTGTATCGTAGTGATCCAAATAAATGCCAGAGGAAGATTAAGCAGGCAAAATCACTCAATGTGTCTGTCTATGGGAAAGTAGCAGGGCTGTTAGGGAGAAAATAATAACTGCCTTCCCTAATGAGGAGAAATCATGGGGAAAAAGTTATTACCCTGGTAGCGTGTGGCTATGGATGCCTAAAGTCAAACCCAACTTAGCGAGGGAGTAACTGTGACCACACAAAAGTACAGCCAGAAAAGCACAAAACCACCGTAGCAAAGCAGGCTTCGGATGTTCTCAGCCTCTGAAAACAGAGATTCAGGCAGGATACCTAGCACTTCTGTACATAAAAAGGCATTCACCTAAAAAATGCCAGGAGGAATTCAAACCACAAAATTGCTGGCTGTCATTAAACATCATCAGGTCACCACCTACAAAAAAGTGCTCTGGAACGCATCCTGGCAGGTCTGCCTTGGCCCCAGACAAGATGGGGAAGTATGGAAAGACAGACTAATCCCAGCAATAAATTCGGTCTGGTTGGAGGCTGTCGGCATGCTTCCTGCAAAAGGAAGTGGGGAAATGCTGCCAGACAGCCTAGAGCTCTACACATCTCAGCACACAGCAAGTGGACACTACACTGAAACAGGATGTCCAAAAAGCCTTGGGCCATGTTCCACGCTACCAGTTATTAAAGAAACAAAGTCAACCTGCAGTCACACCCCACTGCCTACCATCCAGTACTGCCAGGGAATGCTTGGGTCATTAAGGAGCCTGTGTCCTCCTAATGATCCCTCTCTTCCTCCCACGCTCTAACAGCTTACTGATACCTAGACTCACACCTAACTCATCAATCGTGTGTCATCAGGCCCAAATTCTCCTCTGAGCACAAAGGGCTCTTTCTAAGACACTGCTTTTCATACAGAGGGAGGTTCAGCCATCGAAGGAGGGGAGGTGACAACCTTGGTCCAAGATCACAAGAGTCTTCCGTACAGCATCCTCCGTGACAGGGGATGCCTGGGAAGAAGCAGAGGCTGCCTTAACGCACTGTCTTCTGCTGCAACTGTTCAGCAGTTTCAGGTCTGGAAATGCTGATGGGCCCCACAGCTCCAGCTAACTACCTGCTTCCTCTGTTTGACACAAAAAGGAAGCAATCTACAGGACAGCCTGGGGCTTTGGCGTTCTGGGAAAGCCTCTAACATCTGTAGGAAACATGCAAGAAGAGGCAATACCAAAGCAGGTGTGACAGTACCTTTCCTGTAGCCGCAAGCCCTGCCATGCCGTGAGCGTCTGCGTAGTATATTCCAACATCCAGAGTTTGTAGAACAGCATCATGTTGAGAATGACCAGCAGCACCAGACTGGAAATAAGAAAAACAGCCAGTTCACTAGGAGCACTTCATAGCCCACTGCTTGCCAGTCACGCCTGGGAAAAGGCTCAAGGCTTGAAGAAGGTGTCGGGGGCCCAGGTCCACGCTGTATGTGAGTGGGAATTTAATCAGAGTGAGGGCCAGGTGATCAGAACCCAAAACTTCACCTCGTGGGAGAAGTGTGTGAGCAGTAAGGACAGAAAGACAAGGATGACAGATGGGTCAGACAGAGCAGGCTGGATGAGTGGACGTGCTGAATGCAGAGAAAGGGAGGAAAACAGCAGAGTAAAGAGGTAAAAAGAGAGACAGTACCTGAAACAGATCCTAATGGGAGCAGGGAAGAGAAAAGACGGAGTAGATGCAGGTTAGAAACAGACTGACACAGACCAGGAGAAACTGGGCTGAGCAGAGCAGCTTGTAGACAGCACAGAAGATACATGAGGGGTGGAGGGAAGAAAGAACAGTGGGAAGAGAGGCAAGAAGGACAGACAAATAACCACGTGCCTGCAATCCGTGGTGAAATCCGCTGAGCTGTGCGTGGCTCTCGCCACCAAGCCCAAAGCCCACGCGGGGCGCTGACACACAGACGCACGTTGCAGCCCGCCCACTCCCACCGCACCGCGATGGGAACACCACCCTGCACGCCAGCGCTTAGACCAGACGCCCTACCGCTCCTCTCGCCCCCCCATCGCCACACACGGGCATTTCTGCTCCTCCCATCAGCCACGCACAGGGAACAGATTCCCAAATACCGTGCTCGTGCCTGGCTCCAAACAGCACAGCTGTTTTGCTGGAAGAATGGCCCACTATCGCCCAGTTCAGTCAGGAGGATGGCAACTGGCCAGAAGAGCATTCTGAAAGCGGAGGGCTCTCTGGCTGCACCAGGCTAAGCTAGTAGCCTGCCAGGGGAGATGGTCATAAGGTTTTTGTGCCTTCCTACCCAGAGTTTTCATTGCATCCCACCTGTTGAGGCGCAGAAGGTAGCGTGAGGCTGTCTTAACTAGCTGGGTTGCTGCTGCCAGCCTCTGCAGTCTCCATCCCCAGCGGGAAAAGGAAATGCAGAAAGGAGCTCAATTTGAAAAGTTCCCTCAATCTACAAATCTCAGGTTCTTCACACCTCACTAAGAGGTGAGTAGAGCCTAAGGAAAGAATGAGCCCAAGTTCTGCTGTTCCTCTAAGGTCCAACCCAGCCAAGTCCGAGACTAGCAACTGTGAAAGGTGGTGGCAGAAAAGGGACCCAAACCAAACGTAGTTCTCGCTGCTAAAATCCTGCCAATCTCTGCTGCCTTATGTGTTTCTACCCTTTATTTTGCAGAAATAATCTCTTAAAACAGCCCAGCTTCTTTCTGAGATGGTACCTCTCGTCAGAATTGCTGCCCAGAACCAGACCAGAGCGAAGAAGGAACAGACCCCTCACATACCCCGAACCCTGCTGTGATAACTCCCAGAGCGCTTTGTGTGGTCATCTTCCATGGTAACAGCTAGTTTGTTGGCAGATGACATTACATGACTTTTACTATAAATTAAAAAAAAAATCAACTAGTTTCTACATGTCATTGAAAATCTCTGAACTGAGTAACTGAAATAAAAAAGTGTCTTTCTACGTGTTGGATTTCTTCTCTTTTAACTACTGACTCCCCTCTCCTTGCACAGCTGCTCCTCACCCTGCTTCCCCCTCTCAGTGTTGCCTGTGTCCCAGACAGCATAGCTGACCTACATTTTGGACTCTCGTGCAGGTCTGCAAGCCCATGTTTGGTTAAAACAAGGTCAGAACTGAGGGGGAAAAGGAGAAACTTTGATAAAATAAGATCCAGAGCCAGAGCAGTGGCCAGCTAAGTACAGGTAAAAGCTGGCGTCAAGCCAGACAAAACAGGGCATTTGAGGTAAATTTTGATTCGTTTTCTGCCTGTCATCGCTCTTCTCTTCCCTGTGCTGTGCAAAGTTTGGGACCAGAGAGGAATATGAGAAAAGAAAAACTGGCACAGGGGAGCACTGAACGCCAGAAACACAAAAAGACCAAAGTTGTTAAAGGCTGGCTGTGAAGGGACGGGAAGAAATCACTTACACAAAACTGATGACAAGGAGCAGCTTGGAGACACTCTGCAGGTGGAAGCCACTGGGGCTCTCCTCAGGGATGTGCCGTGTCTGAGTGGAACCTGAGGAGATGGATGCTTTTAGGCTAGGAAATGCTGTCTGATGGGGAGGACAACCCTCTTCCCTCTACCCACCCCTCCACCTCACTCACTCAATCGTAAAGCATCCTCCCTGCACTGGAACCCCTCTTCCCATTAACCCTCCTCTCCAGGGGTACCCCCAAGCGCGAGGGGTCTGGAGTTCCTCACCTGCCACGTGCTTGATTCGATGCGCAACCTCCTCGTCCGTGGGGGTGGTGACGGGACTCAGCACCTCCTCCAAGTGCGGCACCCGCAGGTGAGCGTGGGCCCGTTTCCTCCGGCGCACCGTGGATTGCTTGCTCACTTTCTCTTTGGGGGATTGTCTGTGGACTTCAGCCAGGTAGGTGCTCTCAGTTTTGGTCAGTTCGCTCTCTGCGGACAGCAAGGGGGGAGCGTTTAATAAAAATGGCGCTGGCCTGGCAGGGAGGCACGCGTGACCTATGTCTGCGGGTCATTACCGCAGCTCCAGTCCCCACCACTCTTACCCAAATGACGGAAATAATCTTCTAGACCGCTCCAAAAATTCTTCTCAATGAAGGATTTCACCAGCCCCCAAGGCTGTTTCCTGTAACGTAATTCTGTGGAAACCCTGTGTGAGGAAAGGAAAGTCATTCTCCCCGTTTTGCTTCCTGGAGGCGATGTCAATTCACAGTCCTTTGTCAATGTAGGTATGAGAAATAATCATGCACACTGTTATTTCTGCTCTGCTTCGGGGCTGCTGTCTGCTCGATGTCACCACAGTGGGCAGCTGCCCCTACGGTAACTCCGTGACAGGTATGTTCTGGCAACAGGGCAAAAAAATAAGGCTAAGCGCTCCCCAGCCCATCCTACCACACCAAACACCAGAACTCCCACCCAAAAGTGACTCTTGGTCATCGACAAAGCTCTTTATCCCAAAAGACGTGTACCTGAGTCGGCTTTTGTTTCTGGCGACACGAGTCAACGTGTAGCGGTTAATGGTGTAGAAATAATCGTGGTAGGGGACGTCGTGAGTTAGCACCTCTGCATCTATGACATAGCACTCGCTTTCTTGGCTGGCTTTGTACATTGTCTGCATAAAAGACAGCATGGCAAGGCAACGCTTAGTCTGGTTAGAGCACGGCTTGGATGGACTGGCACCTTCCCTAGCACTTCAAACAGCTGCACCACAAACCGGGGGCAGCACACCCAGGCCCACCTTTACGGAAGGCGTACCCGAGGAAAGCAAGCCTTTCGCTCGGGTGTTTCCCAAGGGCGTGTTTCAAAAGGGATGTTCAGTTCCAGCAGCTCAACCTCCAGCATCTCCTGCCGGATGTAGTTCCATACGCTGCCACATGAGGACCCGTCCTCTGGACCTTTGCAAGTGTCACCTCATTCAACTGGTGCCTGGCTTGTCAGGGAGCAACCTGATTGGAGATCAGGGCTGGCCCTGCTTTGAGCAGAGCTCCTTCCTGGTGTAAATTATTCTGCCGTTCTAAACACTGTAAAAACATGTCAGTCACTTCTTTTAAGCCCTTCTGAGCTGCTTGTTTCTTTGCCCCAGAGTAAACCTCACAAAGGAGACAGACAGACTCCGTTAACTGCAGATCCATACACGCTGTACGGCTTTTCCTTCAGGCTATTTCCACTTACTGCAGCGAGGACACAGCACAGTGCGCCTCGGTGGCTGACCCCAAACTCGGAATAAAACAGGCCACATCCCAGCTTTTCTTTGCTCCCCTCTTAGTATTCCCTCAAGCTAACTCTCCATATATACCTCTGGCCTCTTGAACATCTCTCTGGACATGGAAGGCGGCTTTTCCTCCCTCTCTAGCTGCGGCCCCTACTAGATACAGCTGGCCTGGCTCTTCCCACTGCACTGCAGATGCTCCCCTTTCTAACAGGTCACTAATTGCCCTCACCATTAATAACAAGGCCTGGACATCTCTGCGCAGAGCTGTGAGAAGGACTGGGCAGACAGCATCGTGTCTTTCTCACACCCTGCTGGTGAATAACATCTGCTGAACTGACCACAGCTCAGAACCCACCAGTAGGGATGACACACAGAGTTGTTAGAACGTGCTGGGTTGTTTGCAAACTCGGCTGCTTTCGCTGGAACACGTATGGCCCTTTCCGGGCAATGCAATCCAGTGCGAGTGCAAGATAGCTGGTCACATTCCCAGTGACAGCGGGCAGCAAGTTAATACAAGAAAAACGTGTAAAGGGAAATGGATAGGGAGACTGAAAACATGCAAAGCAGCGTGCCCAAGACAAGAAAATAAATTACAGGTCTGTTTCTGCAAGGCGTGACACCCCTACTCCCCTTTCGCATACCTGCGTCTCAGTGACAGTGGCAGTTTTGGGGGCCAGGGGGTTGGTGAGGGTAATGGTATACAAGATCACTCTGGTCTGATTGCCATTTTCTTCTTTCTTCCACGGATGAAAGATAATATCTGAGAGGACAAGACAATATTCCATTTAAGTAACTGGAAAGGGATGTCAGTGGCCTAGCAAAAAGCATAACCATGTAACCAAGCTCAGGACAATTCCTTCCCCTCGGAGAGCTTGGCTACAGAAGCACTAGAGTTTGACTCAGTGGGAAAGAAAGGTCTCCTCTAGTAAATGTAAATGTTAATGTTTTCCACTCTTTTAAGTGCCGGGAAAGAGGGAAAGGCTGGGGTCATATCTCCTCCAGCAAACCTACAGTTACAGGGAAAGGAGGGCTACAGCATGCCAGGGCACACTCTCTTCAATCATCAGCTGCACAGTCCATGCCAGTGTCTGGTGTAGAAAAGCTTTTTCCTCACATAAGAGTCTGCCTCTTCCATGAATTTAGCTGCACCTCTTACAGGACAAAACTAGACAACCAAACAAGGCTGGGTGCGATTTTGATTACTGTTGGTACAGACTACAGCTGTCCCAAGATCTGCTCAGAATATTGCACAATCCCTCCGTCATCAGGGAAAGTTACACCTCCAAGACATGTGCTGAGCCCTTCCTTCCGTACCTCGCAGCCCCCGTCAGTGACCGGGCTTTGCCGCCGGCAGCTTACCAGAGAACCGTCGCTGTTCCATGAAGTCCCTCTGGAACTGGGAGTCCGTGAAAAGCAAGTCATACAGTTTGTCCACGCTGAAGTTGAACACTTCGTTCACGTACTGGCGGCCGTTCAGATCCTCGTAAAAGGCTTGGACTTCCCCTGTGGGGAAACAGGCCCGCAAAGCCCCACGTGACCCTCCGAGCCAGTATCAGAGGCTGTGCTGTCACAGTACCAGGCCCTTAGTGTGTTTCACTTCGTGAAGGAGGAACCCAAAGGAGGCACTTCTAATCCTTTTCCTCCACTGATCCCACAACAATATAGCTGGAATGCCAGGAAGGGTAACTAACTACATAGATTATTTCAGAGACATCCTTCCAAGTGCCCCAGCCCCGCATACCTTCATCATGGGTCTCTGACGAGTCACTGAGCTCGGTGGGAATGTCTTCGTTGTCGTTGAAGTCTAGGGAAGGGGAGTTCACGGGGCCGATGATCTCGATCTTCTCTCCCATGATATTTGCAATGCCAAGGTCTTTTTCCACAGGACTCTCCGCCACTACCTCTTCCTCCTCTGGTAGCACTCCATCAAACTGCAGCAAGGACAGAGCATATTGAGGACAAGATCAGCACCTGGAAATTGGGGTTATTTCTGAAAACTTTACATCCACGGGCCAATTTTCATGCCTTTGAACATTTGGCGTCGACATGTCTGGGGATTAAATAATACAGAGTAGGAAGGTGTTGTTGAAATCATATGGTGTTTGTAAAACACATTCAATCACCTCCTCTCCAAGAACTGCATACAGTTCTTCAGACCAGCACACAACACAGGGTTTGCTCCCAAACAAACCCTGTACAGCTAGGAAAACCTGAGGTTGTACCTAAACAAGGTTTGCTCTGCCGCAATACTATGAGGGCGCACGCTGTTCCCTAGGGAGCAACTGAAGGCAAAGAAGAAATTATAACCCTTTCATCTCCAACACTCCATTCCTTTTCATCTAGGAGTATAAAAAGGGAAAGGCACTTGCTGCCAGGAGTCACAGCTTACTGGCTTTTAGGGCAGGCAAGCTTTGCTCACTTTCTTGGCCAAATGCCACGCTCACAGATACCACTGACTGGAGGACTAGGGTCAGCTGCAGTGGAAGAGGAGCTGCAGGGTAAACAGTCACCTCGTACATTCAAAGAAATACCGGCTGGATCCCAGAGAAAAGGATTACTGCTCCCACTGCAACGCGACGGGGGAAGAACACTTACCGAGGCTGGCGCTTCACTGCTTCCCGTAGATGTCAGCGTGCTGGCAGTGACAGATTTCTTTGGCAGCTGAGGGCTAGCTTCCGGCTTGGCCTCCATGCTGCTTTTTGAGGAGCTGTCATTGACTTCATTCTCTTCCACGGGGATTTCTTCACAGTAGCTGAGACGCCACAGAGAACACAGGTTTTTATGCTTACCCCTCTCAGTACAGCTACAGCTGGACACACAGAGCAAGTAAGAATACTTCTGTGAAGTTTCCAGTCTGACCAGAGGCAGAAACGGCTCAGTGCAGGGAAGATCAAGCCCACACGTTTCAAGTTTTTACACACAGACTGACAAGCATCAGCACTTTCTGACCATGTAACATGCTGACTGGCCTCGTGACCAGGATGCTTTGGCATTTACAGAATTGCTCATCTAGCTCAGCAAGCGGAGAGGCAGGCATTTCAGTCCCTACCACCTTCCATGTGGAAATGGTACGCTCTCAGCTTTTCAACATTACACATTTAAGGGGAAACATTTGGGCAGAACCCAGAATCTCTCACCAGGGACAATCAGCAGTTTGAGGTATGCAATACCTCAGGACTCCTGGGCTCCTGAGGCCATCTTTTCTTTGTCACAAGCAGATTTTACTCCTCCTCACTCACCCCATTGTGTTGAAGTCATCATCAGGAGGCACGTAATCTTCATCGTCACTGGTCAGACCCAGTTCATTGCCGTAACACTGGTGGACAAAGTGCCAGAGCTCCTTTGGACAGAGAGGCTAAAAGAGGGAATGGAGAACAGCATACATCTTCACCTCAGAATACTAAAATACAATGAATTTTTGGAACTACCATTGTCAGGAATATTACATTCCTTGCCCTGAAAGGAGAAGTGAGATTCTGGAAGGCCCGGGATGGGAGGTGAGAGCCTTCTCACCTCTTCTGAATTCCAGTGATGCTACAACATGGATTGTGTGCTCCTGGCAGGCTGTCGCAGCTCCATGCTGGCTAAGGGCTGCCAGCATACATATCCTGACAATGTTAAGCCAAGCTGGCTTACAGATTGCCCCCACTGAGCAGTAAGAGACCCTTTTGCCCCTGCAAGCCTTCACCATCAGCCCAGGCCCTGCCCTAAAATCTGACTTTGTTATTTTCCCATGCCACAATCTCACGTTACTTAAGACTATCAGAAAGCCAACATGAGCTACACCCAGGGCAGCACATGCAAAGAGTTTTCCCACTACTATAATGCTGTGCAAGTAATAACATCAGCAGTAACCTGCATTTCCTTCCCCACCTCTTCTGCTGTGCCTCCATTTAACAACTCCTACTATACCAAAGCCCATTGCCTTATGTGGTGTTTTCCCCTCCACCTTTTTTTAAATTAAAGCTGCCTGAAGAATTACAGCTGCAGGGAAAACAACCTAAAAGAGCAACAAAGAAAAACATTTTCTTTTACAGTTTAAAATCAAAAAGCATTTGTCTCAACAGATACTACTGTGAAAAGCGTGTACAAACTTCCAGTTCAGAAGAGCAAATGAATTTCCAAGGCTGTTCACAAAAGCCCAGTCTTTTAGGGATGCAAGTCAGTTGATCACCACATGACTGCCTTCTAAGGTTCTTCAGAAATGGGGCAGGAGAACTTGTGATTTAAATACGTGGTACAGGGATGAAAGGGGATGGATTTTCACCCATGAGAAATTTATGACCAATGACAAAGATTTCTTGGTAATGAGAGAAATGCGGTGAACTTTTTCTGAGTTGCCGGCTTGAACTTCTTCCCATAGTCACTGCATGGGATAAGGCAGGAAATTTTAAATCTAGCTCCCAAAAGTAGCAATCAAAAGCATGGGAAAAACCCTCAAATGAGAAACTTCTATCCAGAAAAATGTCTAACTCTGTTTCAGCTTCTTCCCACATGCACTTCAATTCACATGTCTTAATCAGGAAAAATGGGCTAGGCTCTTTCACCTTCTCTCCTGCCAGGCATGGATCCTACATTTGGAGAAAGGGGTCTGGAAGCATTTCCTGTCTTTATCACTCCACGTCTCAGTTCCCATTTGCTTTGACCTTGAAACCAAGGGCACTGGATTTTGCTAGGAACTTCAAAAGCCCGATCAAATTACAGCATATGGTAGCAACACAAGCTGCCCAATGCACAACTATCCTTTTACACACTAAATACTACTCCACTTTTCAGAACAGGGTATTCTGGGTGCTTGATTACTTAAGCCTTCCAGTATAGTATGAACTCACGCCAGAACATCCCGAAATGCTAGCAGCACTGTCAGATCAGTTCAGGAGCCCTACTCCCACAGTGAGGCCAGAAATACTCAATGGGCTGTGGAACAGATACTCAGGTCAAATACAGGACATATGGGGCCTCTGGCACAGCAGGTGCACATCCCTGCTTTATTTTAAAACCCACTGAGCCCTTAGCCAGTGCACCCCACACCCACCATTCCTCTCATTTGGTTTTGGGATGCCCTAAACACACGCTCCCTGTGCTGTGCTACCTTGAACGCTACGCTTCAGAAGCACAGACTACGAGCTTTGCCTGCGCCATGGGCTATTTCTGTTGCGTTTTGAACTGCGTTCTTCTGGGCTGTTTCACTTGAACTATGGACCTCAAAAAACCTTCTTCCTGAGAGGCATGTTTCTGCCCCTCAGCAGAGGCAAAGTGGCACCTACTGCGTGCAAGATGTGTCTGTATGTACACAGAATTCCACGGGCAAAGATAACTGCACCTGCAGTTACGTACCTGCTCTCCCTAGACGCATGTGCTTGCTGTCCCTGCGTCTTTTTACACGTTAGTCACAGGGATTATGCTTTGGGATATATGCATCACCTCCCTTTCATCCCACCCCAACGCTGAGGTGCTGGTCTCTGTACCTTGTCAAGGAGAGCGTTCTGCCAGAGTCTGAACATCATCATGTACGTCCTGTCTCGAGCCCCAAAGGAAGTAAAAAAGTGCTGAATGGGGAGAGATGGAGAGAAAAATCAGTTCAGAAAAGGCCCAAAAAACGGAAGAAGAGACAAGCCTGTTTGGATCGCTTTCCAGCTACGGTTCACAGAAGGACGGAGCAAGCCACACAGCACAGCTGCTCAGTTTCTGGGCACAGACCGAAGCTCACGGAGACCCCAGAGAGAGGACGAGCGCTTCTCACCCAAGGGAGCATGTCTGAGCACAAACAATTCCCTTAGAGATGTGCCACTGCATCACCCAGACCCTCTGCCTGGCCCCACACCCCACACAGGAGCTACGTGTGTGCAGACTCAGCTCAAGCCCAAGGCTGGCAGCAGCTCTGCACCCAGCCCTTTCCCCTTGGTGCTTCCTCCCAGGCAGCACAAGCAGTCAGTTTGGAAAAACCCCGCCAACACGCTTATATCCCCCTGCCCCTGACAGCTGTGAGGGGTGGCCCCAGAGGTGGAGGCCTCAAGGATGTACCTTTTCAGTGTCAGTGCAAACTTGGATGGCATTAGGAATGAGCCGTGCTGTTTTTTCCTTGGTCATCGAGCAGATATCCTTCAAGCGAACTGTCAGCTACAGTCAGAGCCATGCAGAGAGGGGAAGGCAGAAAAAGAACACAGGTAAAGAGAGACACTGATGAGAAAGACAACGGAAAGACTGCTTTTAAAGCAATGTCAGCAAATACGCTGGCATCAAACGCATGCTCCGTGCGGCAGCCTGACAGCCTTACCAGTGTCTCCCAACGGAAGATGTTGCTGTAAAAGCAGATCCAGTTTTCAGAGAGGTAGAGGCGGCCCTGCAGGAGAATGTCTCTTTGTAGCGCACACGAGTAATCTGTGGGTGGACAACAGATGGTGATTTAGGAGCACCAAAACTAGAAGAGAGGACATCCTGAAGGTGAGGATAAGCAGCAGCATTAAGAGAAGCGGCTACTTGACACAATCCTGCAAAAAGCCAAAGGCAGAGCCAGAAAGCACTGAGCCACAGCTGCTGCCCTGTCCACTGGCTTATGATTCCTCCCGAGGGCACGTCACAGACAGTCTCTTACTGACTGATGACCTTCCCTTATTAGCCGGTCATTCCGTAACCTCCTCTGTCCTATTTCCAGGTTTTAATCTGCCTTTTGCTTTTCTCCTTCTAGTGCCATTGTTCATTGCTCTCCCAGTTTAGGCACCCTAAACGATTTCTGTTCCTCTGCTAGGATGTGCATCCTCCAACAGTCGGAGACGTGGGATGAGCTCACCAGTTACATAAGACAGCAGAACAGATGCAGTGTGCTAGGCAGCCGCTAATCAGCTGCGAGGCCAAAGCCACAATGGATACAGGAAGGGCAGTCATGTGTGAGTAGGGAGCAGCAGGGATGTTGGAAAAAAGGGAAGCTCAGTGGTATGCATGTGGAGACATGCAACCCTGACCAAACAAGGAAGGAGCTCAAACACTAACACGCTATCAGGGCTGGGGGAGCACTGTGGAGGAAAACACGCTCCCCAAGCCGTGAGGGAATGAGCCGTAGCTGATACAAATCAGTGTTGCTCCCCACAAGCAAAACAAATGAAACCCATTAGAAATGGGGAGGGGGGGTTCTGTCTGTGCACAAGACGACACAGGGGGCTTGTTCCTTGGTGGCAATCTCCTTGAAGAAGGAAAAGCTGCATGCACGTGTGCTGGATTTCCTCCCCAAACCATGGGCCAGCACAACAGAGCACTGCACCGAGGGGCCGCCTTACCTACGATGAGGCGCTCCGTGTCAGGAAGCTGTTTGAAGAGTTTCCTGAAATCTTCATTCCGTTGTTTGTATGTTGGACTCAACACCTGCAAATAACAGAGCGCCTGTTAAAGAGAGGGGCAGGCATGAGTACAGAGAAACGGAGCGGGGAAACAGGAACACCTCGGTAAGGAGAAGGGGGATCAGATGCACTTACAAAGCACGAGGCTGGGAGCTCCCATCACAGCAGACACAGACGGGAGGATTTGGGATTTAGTGCATTAAGTGGGAAGAAGAGGAGAACCTGACTCGGCAGAGCAAGTCCAGAGTAGAAGGGCTATAGACATAGCTGCTAGGTAGCAACACGGAATTGCACGGAAGCTGTGACTGCAGGAGACATCTCTTTTCCAGCACGCCTAGACTGAAGCAGGTATGACACGCGCTCTGCAACGCATCAGTTAGCCGCCCCCATCTCCAGTTCTCCCAGTAACAGTGCAGAAAATAGGTGTTTTCGTACAGCTGCAGCCCTGCCAGAGGAACTTGAACGATCACTGTCACCGGGAATAATGCAGTCATCCCCGTTCCTCTCCCCATCAAGCGCTCCACCTGCCAGCCACTGAACGCACAGCTAAGCGCTGGTACAGTGCGAACCCCTTCCTGGGGCTCAGGAGAGGCTCTCGCAGGGACACAACCACGTTTTGTGCTTATTCTGCAGACGCTCGGCCTCACGGCAGGCCACATGGAAAACGGGGCCGTTGGCCGGAGGGAGGCCAGGAGCTGGCTTCTCTCTGGTGTTTACGCAACTCTGCCGTGACTCTGTCCGCCTCCTACACGCCGTGTGCCCGTGCTGACAGCTGTTCCTAACAGCCAGAACGCCGTTCGAAGGCAGAGCTCACCAAAATAGAGGCAAGTGTTCATTCAGGAGGCCCCTATCTCCCATCTAATCTATCATGTTCTTTCTCCCACAAACGTACCAACTGCGCAGCACAAATCTCCCGAAGCGGAAAGGTGGGCACACCCCCCAGCCTCCCAGCCAGCGCCCCAAAATCAACGTGACTACAGAAGGTAACTGTTTGAGAAGTAGTGGGGGGGTCACGGGGCTGGGAAGAATCTCAAGGGTATTTAGCATTAGCCTTACAAAATTGTCAAATGCTGTTAAATCAAAGAAGGAAACACAGACCCCCAACCCCCACAAAACAGCATTCCCTGTTCCTCACACAATTCAATGAACACTGTGGGTTTTAACATCGACTCGGCACTTCACGTATTTGCTCCAGTCCTGTGGGCCCAAAGGAAAGTATCTCACTCCTGCATAAAATCTGCTAACCAGCAGGTGACAGAAATAGGAATTTTTACTTGCCATACTTCCAGCCTGAACATCTGGAAAAGATCTTGGCCAGAGAGAGGGCTCTAGCAAGAGCCCAAGCCCAAGATTTCCTGGGACAAGCAGACAGGATGGGAAAGGAGCAGGGAATAGAGATTATAAGCAGCTCTGAGCTTCGGGTTCGATGCACTGCAGCAACCCAACTTCGCACTACAGTTTCCATGGGGGGGGGGCACTCCCCTCCCATCCCCGCAGTAAGCGATGTCCAGACCTGTCTAAAACCTGTGCTACACCACATGCTTCTGCTTAGCGCCAGAACTTCTGGTACAGTGACAAACAGTTCGGTTTAGAGACACTCACAGCTGGAATTTCATCTGATCCACGGCTGGCATTGTCTTGCGGTGAGTCGATGAGCCCCTCCAGGTCCCCCAGCAGACACGGCAGTCCTTGATCCAGCACAAGATGCCAGAAAGCCCCGCACTCCAGCAAGGAATCCATAGCGTTCCCTCAGCACTTGCACAGCTCCCGTGTTCTCAGTCAAACTCTGTTTTTCCTGTTCCTGCTGTCACCGCTTCTTGTTTAGATTCAAAGTCGAAAGAGATAACAGCAGCTTGGCAGGAGTTTACGTGCCTTCCCCTACTTTCCTGCTCACGCTCAGGTCGTCCACCCTAGCAGCCCTTGTAGATCCCAGAGAGGATTTGCCCTCCAGAAGACTTTGAAGAAGTAGCTCATCAGGGTCAGCGTGCTGGCAGGCAACTGCTGTGCTCTTCTGCTGGGAATCACTAGCTTCTTGCTGTGGGCATCCCCTGAAGAAGCTCTGCAAAAGTGCTGGCAGCCTAAGCAGCCCCGGGCGGGTGTGTGCAAGGCATCTGCAACTCCGACCGAGGCCCGATGCCTGTGACTGCCAGAGCCAGCAACTGCAATACCTCCGACTGCCCGGAACCCCGCCGGACCAGGTGTAACTCACGGATCTAGCCGCAGTTTCCAGGACTGAACAGGAGGGTAAACAGCTCAGAGACTTCAGCTGCCTTTTTTTCCCCTTTTTGAAACCAGGAAAGCAGTTATTCCTTCAGTGCCTGCCTCCAGCCTTCCTCTGGAGTCCCTGCTCCGAAAGCGGCAGCCTCAGCCTCCCTTAATGTTTCTCATGGAAGGAGCGGGTGGGGAAGATACCAAAATGACTCGCACATGCTTTTAGTCACTGGAGCTGGGTAATTCTGTCGGCCAATGCCCTGCAGTAACCCAGGCTCAGCCCTGCCTCCCAGCAGATGTTTCCTGTAATGGAAAGTTGCTGGACAGAGCGTGTTGGGGGAGGCGCGAGGGGAGCAAGGAGACACCAGCCTGAAGGATATAGCTGTGAGAAATCAGCCATGTGAGACCCACACAGTCAGAAACCTTAAGGGCTCTGCTACTCCTGTATTTATCTCTGAGTCCCTCCCCCACCCAAAGCACAGGTCTTTCTTTCATAGGTTTCATTCATTAGTCAGGTCACTTTGGCAATGAAAGGCAAGCGCTTCCTTCAGACTCCAGCACATGAACTCCCTGCAGGTCCCAGGGAGATTGCCTGGCATGCTGGAACCCCTGAATCCCGCTGTCCTTAGTCCCCAGCCTCTCCATCTGCCTGCTCAAGGGTAGAGATGCAGAGGTAAATGTCTACAAGACACCAGTGCCGCCCAGCCGTGATGCTGAGTCTGTGGAAACTAGGCACAAGAATACTGATGTAAAATCCTCATTCCTCCTAAACAGCTGGGCACACAGATTTAAAAAAAACACCCATCCAAGTGACTCGCCAAGCCTGTGCAAAGCCACTGTTTCATTCCAGAGCCAGGGAGTGCAGGTTGCTCACTGACAGGTGCTCTGTCTGCTCAGATGCACCACAAAAGCATTGCTGGTACCAGACAGCACACCAGTCCCTTTGTTTAGCCCTGTTAGAAGGAAGCAGAACATCCATCTGCCACCCCAAGGGGAGGGATTTTGTTTATTATGAAATTTCTGTCGCCTGGGAAGGACAAAGAATTAGGATTACAGACATCTGCAAGATACCTGCATTGCTTTACGGAATGGCCCTCTTTGCTGGAAACTGCTTATGGGATTACTTCCAAAAAAAAACCTCACCAGAATGCTTCTGTCTACACACCCACCCATCTCCCTTTGCAGGGATGAATGGCAGGAGGAATCCGGGGCGCTAACCTGGAGGTGGAGTCAGCAAACATTAACTCTACTGCAAACAGAGAGTCGGGAGGGGATGGTGCTGCCAAGGGTGCAGAGTAGAGGCTTGGTTGGGGAAATGGGGACAAAAGGGTGACTCCCCATTGTTAAGAGCTCCCTGTTAATACACAGATCCTGTTGCTGGGGGATGGGACAGGACAGCGAAATCCAACAAGCACTGAGAAAGGTCGAGTCTTGCACAGCACAGAAAACAGGTGAGCAGGAGAGATGGTAAGAGGCAGAGAGGAAAGGGGGAGGGAAAATCTCCGATTTGCATGACTGATGGACCTGCTCTTAGCTTATTAGGGAAGATTTCCATTGCTTCTGGACAGGACAGCAGAACTACTGGAAAAGAACAGAATACAACCCCTGGTTGTGTGGGAGAGTTTAGACTCCACTGACAGCAGGAGTGCTATGTTGATTAATGCCAGCAAAGAAATTAGTTTGACAAAACAGTTACTGGAAATTAAACTGTGATGGCACTGATATACAGAGGAAAAGGTTGTTTGTTCAACACCTTGCTAACTCATCATCAAGCCTGGATTTTCGCAGTAGACTCCGTTTACATGATTGCTGTTGCTGAGTCAGACTCGGGCTGCCACCCATTGGAAAGCTGTTTCTGATGTCTTCCCCAAAACAATGCATGATTTCTCTGTCTTTATAGGGAACGGTTTACTCTTTCCAACAGCCGAGTTCCCCCGTCTGCTTTGGTACCTACAAGATCTCCAAGAGGGTACTGCAGGAAAAACAGGCGGCACACTGAGACCAGCAAAGGCTCACTCCTTACAGTGTTCAGTCTTGTGATTGCCCGACGTTGTTCTTACCAAGCTGCGAGCGCTGCTCGAAGGTCTCCACAAAGAAAGGCTCTCCACAGACTCTCAGCCACCTCCCACCTCCTAGTGCACAGGCAGACCTACTGGTTTTCCCAAAGGAAACCGCAGGGCTCTCTCCATTACATGGCTACTTGCATCTGACTGGATTTATTTTTGAGACTCACCCCCTGCGTGCCAGGCTGAAAGCTGCCCTGTGCACAGCGTTTGGTTCCAGACCTGAGGGCACAGGGCTCCGTGCGATCTGCAGGGCAGACTTTGCTCTCCCAAAGGCCAAATGGGTAGAACTGTGCTCCTGTGGATCTTTCAGACCTACTGTAAGACAGCAAATGATTCTACTAGTACTTAAGAAAACCTGAAAGAGACAACTCTCTCAGCTTTTACCCTGCCAGTCCAAAGCAGACACACACGAACTGCATCCTGATGGCTAAGCATAGACAGGGGGGGCCTAAACCACAGCTGACCAACACACCGAGTTTCACTCCCTAAGAAGGAGTCTCCATGTCTGCGTTTCCGCGCTAAAGGCACGAGAAACACCTCAGGGACTTTTTCTTTCCGCTGCTAGTGAACTCCGCCAGCCCAGTGATGGTCTGCTCTCCCACCAGGAGGACATGAACACAAGGCAAGCTTTGTAAAAGGTTGAGAGTATTTATAACTGGTGTCCTTTTCTAAATCTCCCAGTGCCCCGGGCCAGTTTGCGTATGTCCTCTGGAAAGCAAAGCAGAGAAAGCACACCAAGACCAAGAAAGGGCAGGTCTCTCCTGCCAACCTATTCCATGAGGGTGGGTCACCCCTTTTCTCCCACTTCTCTATCTAGTACGGATGTCAATCCCAAAAAGCACTGGTAGGATCAAAAGGAGAACACACAAGGCGAGAGAAGTTGGTAGCATCTTAAGGAAAAAGTAGAGAAAAAGGAATCCAGGAGAGGGAAAAGGAAGGGTTCCAACTGGCAAAGAGGGATACAGTGCTACAAGGACAAAAAGACCAGTTAAAAGCAGCAAAACTTGAGGCCATCTTAGAAAACCGGCATTCTGACCACCGATGCTCTGGGGATCTTTGAGGTCCATGTGCTCTTTGAGGCAAGCACTAGATTTTTGGTTTGTGCCTGGCACCTGGGGCTGATGAACTGGCACAAGAACAATGTGGAGGGTGTTTGCTCTGAGCATGGCGAGGTTTATGCGAACCGAAAGTGGGGGAAAGCGAGCGAAGGAAACTCCAAGGCTTTGCGAAGGGGAGCCTCCACAGATTCATTTCTAGAGCTGCCCTCAGTGGGGAGAAGAACAGAAGAATCAGAATAGTCCAAATGGCAGAAAAGTCCTGTCTGGAAGGAGTTGGCAAAGAAGGGAAACTGGATCAAGGAGACACATTAGCACATTTTGAATTGTAATAACACTGCCAAGTAGGACTGACTGCCTTCCTGGAGTTTGCAGCCCATCCGCATTTCCACATTGCTGCTTTTATCTGGCCAGAATGTCTCTACTAACTAGAATATGGTTTTGTTTTCTAAAGGAAAATAACTGGAGGGGGGGGGTGAAACCACAAAAAATGCAGCCAGTGCTTACTCTCCGGATGTACTGTCTCTCATGCTGAAAATATATGGAGGAAAAACAAGAGAACAGAAAGATAAGATAGAGAGGACATGAAAACACACGAGACCCACAGAAGCAGACCACAGCAAAGCATCATGCAGCAGGGTACGGACCTCAGCAGCTACAGTCAGAAGCAGCTCTTGCGTATAGCAAAAGTCACCTTTAGCCACGGCCACAAATCCATTTTTGCAGCAGCCTGGCTGGGCCCGTGCATCTGCCCAAACTGCCTCACTCCACGCTCCTCCATCTGCCACTTCTCCACCAGTTTGGCCTAGGGTGGCTTAAAATTCATTCTTAATGCCATCGCCTCTACGCTTCTCTCTGCTTCCGAGATCACGTCTTTTCCCACCCTCACTACTATCCTGGTGCCGATTGCATACAGCAAGTAGTAAAATCTGCCTCTGGTGACTCTGCCAAGTCTGACCACACTGCACCAGCCCAAATCACTGGTTCTTATGTCTTAGGCTGCAGGAAGGCAGGAGTGGCTGCTGCGTATCCCTACAAAATCACGGTACTGCTGGCATTTACTTTAGAGCACTCGGGGTGGGGGTTCAACCGTGCAAAGCTGACACCGAGAGTGGAACTTTGCACACCACCAGCTTTGTACCAAAAACGCTGCCACTCGCGCTTGCAGAAGGAAAATGAGATCAAGGCAGAAGCAATAGGTGGTTTGTGTTTCTGTGGGGTCAACAGAAAATAACTCCTCTCTCGCCCCACAGCGCCCCTGAGAGATGCAAAGGGTTTGCAGGGTGGCAGCTCTGTTTGTCGCCACATCAAGACCAACTCTGCTGAGAAACTGCAAGGTACAGGATGTGGAGGTCATCAGAAGAGCGCCTGAAAAGACAAAGCTTTTGCTCTCTGTCGCTGGCATCCTCGCCCTCAGGATGTCAGTCCTCCTTTGCCAGGTCTGAGCCATTTCCCTCTCCTCTTTTTGGAAGTGGTCAGCATGCCGCAGTGCTGCTGCAAAGCCCCTTTGCACCTTCCCCCCCACCCCAGGCCCCCAGCCCATATTCACCCAGGGACAAGAGAAACTGGAGTACTTACATTATACCAACTCTGGCTTTTCTGTAAGAACAAAATAAAAGAGAAGCATTAGTTAGCACAGAGATCTTAGGATCAAAAAGAAAGCTGGACAGAGAAACTAGATCCAATCTGGTTTGTACAATTAGTGAAAGTGGGATTAAACAGAAGATTTTAATGGATTTCACAGTGTGGTCTGACACGGTTATTTCCAGTTACAGGAACAAAGAGCAAACCCAGCAGCACAAGTCCGTAATAGGAAACAGTTCAGGCGAAGGTGTGCACGTCCGCGTGCACGCATGAACCCGTGCGCGCGTGCTGCAACCATTTTTGCAGACCGGCAGCGCCCACAAGCAACGGAGGAGCTATTCACAGTCACGGCCAGCCACTCCTCTTAGAGGCTTCCTTCTACCATGTCTGCTGGCTAAGGTTGCAAAAATCACATTGCGTTGAGCGGACCCTGTGCAAATAAGCCCTCGAAGAACGGCCAGGAGGCAGGGAGACAGTTTTACTCACAAAAGCCATCAGCCACTGGCTGGTTTTAGTGGCAAAACTTTCCATAGTATTTTAAATTTTAAAAGGGAGACACATACAGAGCCAGGAAAACTGCTGAAGAAAATCACTAGAAAAGCTAAGAAAAAAAAAAAAAAGGCTGTTTGGGGTGAGGGTTTTTTTTTTTTCCTCAGATTTTCAGTGCAGTTTTTGCATCATCTGTGTATGTGATTTTTTTGTCCTTATCACGGCATTTCGGATGGTTTGAGAGGACAGGCCACATGTCACACTGGAGCGTATGAAAAAGCTAGCTCAGCTTGGAAAGAAACGCTTGGCAACTTTCAGCTGGAACTGAGATTTATCTGCAGAGAGAGAGGAAGAAACAAGCTTCACACTCCCACTCCAGTCAGGTTGGCTTTCCAGCGTCCGGACACTGAGCAGGACTGGCATAAAGTACATGCATCCCCCGTTTTAGGGTGGATTTACCTCAGGGTAATGAAGCCCAGGGGTACTGTAGCCTTTCACCATAGTGGTGGCCGGCTACGGGGCATATTGCCAGGCACGTCACAAGCGGTGCCCGTCCCCCTCTCCCAACCAGCAATGGCACGTCTACATTACACTTGGGGCTGTTGAGTCTAACAGACAAGGACAGAAGCAATATTGCACTGCGCTTCTCTCTTTGAACTCATCTTGCTTCTGACCTTCGACTAGGAGTATTTTTCACAGCTTTACCCAGTCTGGAGTATGAAGGAAAACATGCTGTTCTCCAACTTGTAACAGAGCCTGTGGAAGCTTCACTCTGAGAGGTAAGTTCATATTCACAGAAACACAGAAACTGCCCGCACTGGGATAGCCCACGGTGGGGCCAACAATGCGCAGGATGCTTACCACAGGAACAAAAGCGCAAAGGGTTAATGAGATCAGATGGGACCAGAGATTTCTATGAAGACATGAGGTTGCTTACACTGTTGCTTACACTAGACCTCCCCGCTTTCAGTTTCCTATGCTCCCTATATGCCACTCCCATAGTCAACCTTACTGGCACCTGGATTTCATTCATGGAGCCAACATTTCTGAAGGACCCCTTGCAACCTTCGGCATTTCTGCCAGTTTCACTGGACTGGTCTCTCATAAAATACCCCACAATAACACAGTATATGCCACAGGGCAAAATGTGTTTGACATTCCGAGGAGGAACACCCCTAAGGCCTTTCCCCAAATCCTGGGGAAGGGATACAAATTGGAGAACTGAATGCACAGTATGGCTCATCAACTAACCAGGGCAATTTCCTCTTGCTTCCTACACTTTTCCATACTTGGCCATACCCTCCATTCATAAAGGCTCTGGCTGAAGTCATCCTTCTCGGCAAGTAGGACATGGAAAAAGACCTTATGCAATTCAGCCTATACTAAAAAAAATGGAGGAATTAATCCATGTACACACCACCTTGTCCTCAGGAGCACGGGGCCTAAGATGGGAGTGATATTCCTGCAGATTTGTTTTACCATCTGTCTGCCTTAATGAGCAAAAAGCGTAACTCAGAAATTCCTGGGGAAAAAATTTCATAATCAAACTATAATTGGCATTGACTAAACAGAGGCACTGCTGTCACTGTGTCTCCTAAATCAGGGTGCACATGTTGTGGTGTCAGCACACTGCAACATGATTTCATTCCCTTCTGCTGCATTAATTGCAGTAACGCTTTCTCACATTTGAATTTCCTCAAGCGTGGCTCCTCTGTAAAGGATCTCTGCAGCTCCTTCTTTCTTAATCTCTTCCACACAATCATACTGACATCCAAGCTTCATCCTTTGCCTTCACCAAGTGTTCTAAACACGAGGAGATTCCTTCCCCTTAACTCCTGTTTTGCAGGTTGAACAGACTACACAAAGTCCAAAGGGAAAGGAGACTTAGTGCTTAAATCTATCCTCACTTTTATTTACCTTTTTTTAACTCGCTGAGAGGCAGAATATAGGGGGATGTGAACTGGCAAAATCAAGAGACGGTATAATGGAGGGGAAAAAGAAAGAAAAAGGAAAAACATATTCTTACTTTGAGCAGGTTAAGTCTGTCATACTGGAAAAAGAAACCATAAGCATTAGAACTGAAAAGAGAAAATAAATAAGTAACAGAGGAATGGAGTTGCACACAGAAGTGGAAAAGATTGAACCGATTTGCAGAGACGATGCTATAGGAGCAGATACCAGAGTTCATAGTTACATGGTGGCTGTAACAAGGAAGAACTCAGGAGAACTTGAGGAAGGTGAAAAATGGGGTGTTTTCTCTGAGCCTTTCATTAACACAGTGTTGCCTCTACACCTTCATGGGGGATGATGGTATCTTTGCATATACTGCTATGGAAGATTACAGCTTTACAGTGCAGATGGGAAGCAGCGGATCACGCATATAAAGTTCAGAAGTTTCCACCTTTCAGCATTCCTGGGAGCAGGATCACAACTCACTCCTACACACTGTTGCTCCCAGGGGTATGGAAACCTTTTGCCACGTGAATGACAGGCCACAGAGCTCTGGAAGTATCCCTAAGTCCATTTTACAACTGGGGAAACAGAGGCACAGAACCAGGGTGAGGGCAGAGCTCAGATGGATTCCAGAGCCCTTTCTCCTGTCCTGTGTACTTCCAAAATATACACTAGTGACCTGGCTTCTAAATGGCCGTGGCCAAATAACTCAATAAAACTGATTCCGAAATCCCACACCTCAGTCCAAAACGACCAGAAATTCATGACCTACTATCTAACGGGGGACTACACCACCCAGTGGGAGGGGTAAATGAGAAGACACAGCCCAGCTCTTCTCATAACCGTTCACTGAAAGGATAAGGTGCCACAGTCATAAGCTGCAGTAAGGGAAATTCTGCTTGGAGAGAAGGAAGAAGCCAGTTTGCAACAAGAGTGGTTAAGCACTGGAGCAGGGGCACGACGAGGCTGTGGGATCTCCAGTCTTGGAGGTTTACAAAACGTGCCTTGCCAAGACTTTAGACCAACCCGATCTAACCACATCAGCCCTGCTTTGCGCAGAGGCTTGGACTAGGGACCTTCCGAGATCCCTTCTGACCTAAACTCATCTACAGTCTCCTGGGCCTACATCAAAATTCATGGTTTCCCCTAACCTGATACTTATCCTCAGCATTATTACCTATAGGAAGAATCTGAAGGATTTGCCATGGAGAGGAAATCACTTTTATCCTTGGGCAAGAGCAAAAGAATTAAAAATGTGTATTTCATTGTTGGCTGCTAGCAAAAAGGGGTTTTTTGCCGAGTTCAGAAAACTGTTCCAGAAGCAGCAGTGCTTGCCAGTAAAAGCCTGTGTCTGATGCAGGCCTATAGGTGGTTTGGTCCATGCCAAGCTGGTGGACAGCATGGAAAAGTAAGCGCCATAAAAGATGTCCTACAGATGTAATCCAGTGCTTAAAAACTCCTGGTGAAGCACTCCCTCTGATGGCAACACTGCAGCACGACAATTAACACAACAGACAAAAGAGGGCAAGGGACGCCAAGCAGATCTGTCAGCAATTGTATAAACACAGCATCAAACTCATGGGCTCAAGCTGTTTCGTTTCATTAGCGAGACAGGTTGGAAAATCAGACCATTCCTCTTGCAGGAGACGGGTGAGGAGAGGACAAGAGGCTGAAAAAAGAGATTTTAAGGTCTTTGTCTTTAAGTTCTTTGTTCCTAACCTCTCCCTTTCTTGAACAGACACCATCATCATCTGTGGGGGGAATCAGGGGGCTCATTACGCCTGGGATTCCTCACTTGTGCCAGCACAGAAAAGAGATTCAGCCTTCACACTGCTCTAGGCTCGCCTGGTGCACAGATCGTGGGTGAGCAAGGCAGGAGGCTCTGACACAGGCTGGTGGAGGTCATGCCCGGGATCCCCTTCCCTCTGTTCATCTGTTTCCTCGCACTAGAACTCACCCGAGGTCCACTTCCCTCTTGTTTCTCTAATGCTCTTAAAAGTTGTTGGGTTTTTTCTCCCAGAAAAGCGTGGGGCTGGCTTCAAGCACATCACAGCACCACTATGCATACATTTTACACATACAACACTCCCTACCGACGTTCTTCCCACCAGTCCCTCTCCTAACACAGCTCTCCACAGCTTAGGCAAAGCACCTCCAGCCCACCATAGCCTGGCCATAACCTCTCCTGACCCACACAAGGAGCCCTTTCAGGACTCTGCCACTGCAGACCTGCATTTCCCATAGAAACAACTCACCCCAGACACTAGTCCCACGGTCCTCCTTTGTAGTTATCCAAGCTACAGTTACCAAGCACAAGACAATCTGTCTACAAAATGAGATGAAGAAGCTTCCAGCAGACACCAGCAACCATGCAAGGTCAGGCTGGTTGCAAGAGGCATTACAACCAACGAAAAACAGTAAGCCAGCTCCCCTGATCTCTGAGAACTTGCCTAGAATGAAATGTAAGGCACCAACTGGCCAAGACATTGTTTCCGTGGACCATCAAGCCATCCAACTCACTCTGGTTTTAAGATGTGGAAATGCTGACAGCCTGGCACTTTGTCCAATAACCATCCCATCTGCGTTTCTGGTTTTTACACTCTTCTGAGGGTAGCCCAGAGATGTGACATCAAATCTCAAATGAGTTTATCTCCAATCCAAGCACCCACAGAGGGATCTTCTACTTAGCACCTTTCAGAGCGAGCCCATGAATTCTCACAATTCATTTGGGACAGGTCTGTTGTACCAGTTTAAGCTGGGTTCATTTGAAATCACTGATCTTTTAATATTTACATCACACAGGAAAGCGTGCAATTTGCATCACACAGTAAGCTGAGATCACTGGCCAAAAAACTACTGTTCATCATAAAAAGCAGCCAAGAAGTTACAGAGATCAGCTTCTTGTAGGAAGAGAGGAGAGAGAAGGGATTATGGTACTGTTCAGCCTACCAGAGCCAGCAGATTTCTCCCTGGCAAAGACATCAGCTCACTTCAAGGGAGAGGAAAGCAAACCTCACAACAAAGGCTAAAATTAGTTGGAAGTAATTGAAGGAGTGTGATGAACAGGCCAGTTCTCACACCGTGTGGGCAAATATTAATGAGATCCCAGTGATATAAGTGAAACCAGCTTCTCAGCTACAGGCACGGGGCTGAGCTCTTGCTGACATTCTCGCAGCCGCACCAGGAGAATGCCTTACTGGGGTCACCGCTCAGTACCACGGGGGGTGTTTCTGAGTGATGAGACAACTCTACAGTGGGGGACAGGAGAGAAAAAAGAAGGCTTACTTTGGAGAGGCGCTTGTGTGACTTAATCGGAGAGAAAGCATGCAGGAATGAAAAGAGAGAAATTAAGGAAAAGAAGAAAAATTACCTCGCAAATCAAGAGAGGGCAAACCCACAAACCCAGCAGAAAGCATTATATCCCCTCCCTTCCTTGTGAAAAGCACCATGAATAACAGTCAAGCTTAGGTAGTCACCGTGCTGGTAAAAATCACGCTCCCGTGGCCTTAAATCAGAGCACTTAATGGGCCAGGGCAAGGCAACTCATCTCTGCAACTCCCCCTGACCAAGGACGCTGGTCCCTGACAGAGTGTCCCCCGGCTGGCCCCAAAGACAGCGTGCCCTGCACCCTGTCTCCCATCTGCGTGGCTTTCCTCTGGGGACAGGCTGCCTGTACCACAACGCAGAAGGGTGTCATCTGGTCTTGCCGCCCCGAGGTGCTGTTTGGGGGTTACTGTGTGCACAGGAAGCAACTCTGACCTCAATGGCAACCTCAGAGCTGACAGGTCTCATGCGATTTCATCTTGAAGAAAAGCCTTCACCACCTCTTCTGAACTCACACACTCCCCTCTTAGTGCTGGGAAATCAGTCCAGTGAATGCAAGCCAGCAAATCTTGTTTCCTTTGCTCACTGTGACCTCAAAGTGGAGCGGATGAAGACTTCTTGCGTGCGTGACACAATCCAGCAATAAATCGGGCAATGATCTAACAACTCTTTTCACACAATCCACACAGAGTTAGTTATGCCTGTGACACTGTGAGGTTATTCAGGCTGAAATATTTCACTTAGAAAATCTGGAAAAACACGACTGCTCCTAACAGCTAACTATCCTGTAATACACCACTGACATTAGGGTTATAATCAAAGGTTATGTTTGGCTCCCGAGGTCCTCGGGTGTGTTCCACCAGGTTCCACTGCTCACAGAAAATCAAGAGTCCCCAAACCTGAAACCTTCTTCATCAGTACAGCAAAGACAAGGCTGTTTCTCATAAAGTCAAAAGCCACAATACCTTTCTAGGGAAAATATCATCTACCCTGACCAAGAGAGTCATCATATTTCACTGATAGGAGGCAATGTGCAGAGACAAACTGATTCTGTGCAACTTGAACCTCATCTCAACACGGGGCTTAGACAGGACTTGAAGAATGCATGGGCCCTTCACAGGCCGTGTGCACAGAGGAACCTTTATTTGTTCCAAGACCCTTCACATTAAAAAGTATTTGCAAGAGCTGATTTTCAAGGTCTTTCTCAAAACCACAGAGCCTCCCAAGGAAACAGTGCCTTGACCGCAAAAAGCTCAGCCTACGCAAGCCGTTACAGAACCGCAGTACAATCCATCAGCTGGACTCACGTCGCTGAAGGGACAGAGTTGTGAAGTCTGACCTATGCAAATGGCTCCCAGTTAGAAGAATTGTTAGATGTATGATGGGGGAAGAAGGAGGAAAGTTAGCCAGAGGAAAAAAAGCACAGACAAAGCCAGTGTACCGCATCAGAGAGTTCAGAACTGGGGACACGTGCACATCTTGACCGAAGTCATTGGCTCGCTCCTCACCTTGGAGTTCTTGGCCCCACTGCGGCCTGACTGAGAAGAACAGCTACGCTGTACACCCTGCTCCGGCGTGGAAGGGGATTTGTCTGACGAGTGGTCCGAGCCTTTTTCCACCATGGCGTCTCCTTGGGAGTCCTGCGGTGTCGGGGACCGGGAGCGTTTGCGCAGGATCGGAGAGCAGGCAGGCGTGCTGCGGTTTGAGTTACTGGCAGTACTGCAGAAAGAAGGAAAGAGCAGGGTTAATAAGCTGCAGCCCAAACAGAAAACAACTGCACCCATTCCCTGAGGTGGAGCATTACCCTCAGATTTCTCCACTAGTAGAGCGGACAAATCCAGCTTCCTGAAGCAATGCACCGAGGCCACACTTTGGAGTTACGTCCCCAGTAAAATTAGGGTGTAAATAGTTACCATTTACCAGTGGGAATACCTACGAGAATGAACTCATTCTCTCCCGCCAGCTCAGAGTTTAAAATGATGATTCGAAAACCTAAACTTGCACTCAAGAATGAGGGAGATGTCAGTGTTCTCGATACAGTCCCGCTCCGTCCCTCCTTTATTTTATTTCAGTCATTGTAGCTATTCTCAACAGGATGCACAAAAATGGAATCGGATCTTTTAGGAAACACTCCACTAAAGATCATCAGAAACGATGGGGCACTGGGAGGGCAGTCACGATACAATGCAGTCGTCATTTCCTGTGTCACATCATCCTTTCCCACACCAGAAAGAGCTGGGCATGAAAATGTTTTGCTGTAACATAAAAGCTTTCATGATTTTAAACATGTTTCCCCTTCATAACAGGGAAAAGCAAGATCATTCAGAGATTTATAGAAACTCTGAAACATTTATGGTAATGGAAATTCTCGTCCTGTATCTTCAGCAAGTGTCCTAGCGCCTACACCAGAAAGCCAGTTACATATGTATTTACACAGAACAAGGAAACACAGATTTCCTCACTGTTCCTTTTCTTTTTATGCTTCTTTTTCCTGCCAGACCCTTCCAACTACCCCACACTACCTCCATTTTTCCCTACGTAACCCATTTCCTTCAGCAGTCCAATCTCTTTATGACCAGCCCAAACATCTTTGAGGCCTTTCCAGCTGGTACTGTTCAGCGCCACAGCTAGCGGGTTACGGTGGATCCTGGCCTGATCCAAGGATGAAGTCTGTGCTTCGTCATGCTGAGTTGTCACGGTCCCCTGCTACCTTCTGAGCATTAGAAAGCAATCCACATCTGAGCGACGGAAGAGCAGGCAATGGAAAAAGGATAAGGAATTAAAACTGTAAGGGACTGAATTAAAGAACCTACTGCAATAAAATTCCTAAGGGCTGTAATTTAAACCCAATTATATATAGCAAACTGAAGTTTGCTTCTTACCGTGGGATGTATAGTGAGGTAGTTAAAATGGATCATTTGCTTTCTGAAAATTTAGGAACTTGAATGCATGCCCAAGGTTTCATTAATTCTCAGATAAAAATCATCTCCACCTCTTCCCTCTGAAGATACCAAAAATGTTTGTAAAACGTTAGCTAGCAGATGGGGTAGATAATGTAATATGCTCCTCCACTGGCTTCAGGCTTAGTGCTGGATGAACTGGTCTCATAAATTCCCCTCTGTTTGCTCACCCCTTGTGTTAACGCACAAGCAATGAAACTTTCCCTAAACAACCTGCAGCAAGCCTACAACAAACATTAACAGAATCACGTCACACTCATACAAGAAACGAGCGTGCAATTGGCAGGAACAGTGGCGTGGCACTTCCCGGAAAACCCTTAAAAGGTGTTTTCAGAATATAAAGTGTTGAAATTCATATGCATAATGAACTGGCTAGAGATAATGGGTTTGCAAAACGTTCTGTAAGCAGGAAGATGGATTAAATCTTACATATTTCTACCTAGCAGACTGAGAACCACATAGATGTGGAATAATAAAAAGCTGCTTGTCCAAATGCCACCTAAACCCTAAGTTAGCTCCAGTGTGAAGAGCAGCAGAGTAATTCCCCTGCCTTAGCTTATTTCTTCACATCATGAGTTCACACCTAACGATGGATCCTGGATATGCCAACAGCATACTGTGTCCTCCCTTGTCAAGGCACAGGTATACGGAATACTCACTACACCTACAGCACCAGCTGTAGCAACATTCAAGCTTTAATCCTTCCAAATCATATTTGAAACAAAAAGGCTGAGCAAAAGATGATCTGGACCATTCTCCCAGCAGCCTGCAGAGTTTACGTGTATCATGAAGTAAAACGATGACGGGTTCTTTATCTTATTGAAATGTTCAACATTTCTTCACAGACTTTCAGCTGATTCAGTCAAAATGGGTATTTACTTTTCTGTCCTCCTGCTGCTACTTCTCCTGGCTAAACTCAAGATGCACACGCTTTTCTGACAACCCAGAATAGTTGCATCACGAGTACCGATTGCAATCAGCAATGGGCATGTGCAGCAGGTGCCGCACAAACGGTACCAAGACTTGAAGTTCATCAGCAACGCTTCCAGAGATAGAAATGGCTTTGAATTGCCATCCCTACAGTTAAGAACTCTAAATTCTGAGGCTGTATCGCCCCTGCTCATGCTGTGTTATTGCTTACCTGGCATTACATCCAATTTCCTAAACCTTGCCCCCAGCAGGCTTGATTCAACATAAGCTGGTTGTTTTTTTATGTGAGAGGTCCCCAGAAACACGAGGCAAGGAGTCAAAGCAAATATTCCCGAGTCACATACCACTACACTAAATTAGTCTGAACAGGCTGACTTGCTTTTTTTCTACAGCTCTACGAAACCTGAGTTTATCACCCACAACCTCCTTCCCATTTTCAGTTCATGTGAGTTCACACTCACAAGTTTCACTTTGAGTTTCAGCTTCATGCACCTCTGTAAGGACCAAGTTCAATTAAGTCAAGGTTCTGCTTGCTTTCAGGTTACAATTATGAGGGAGCACTGAGTTTTTACTGCTTCTAAAGTAAAGGGTCCAAAACCAGCGTGCAGCTGCACCATGTGCACGTGAAACTTGGATGAAAGCCTCTAAGAAGTTCTGTACTCTTTTAGTCAAATTGTCATTAAATGAACAGTGAGACAAAGTTCACCTTTTGTGAACTGCAATAAACACATTAATATTAGCTCCAATATGCAATCACACACAGGCATGGAAGTTGCATTCGCAGTTTTCACGCTCGTGCTCCCAAACCAGCTTAACACGCCTTGCACAAGCGTTACGTGACTCTCTTGCCAATTCCAGCTAATCGCCCACAGTCTCACAAAGCTCCTCAGGTGGGTTTTTCAGTCATGGCTGAGTAACCCACACTGCTGCAGATACACAGGAGCAGCATCAGCACTAACTAGCCTAAAGCTGCCATGTAGCCGTTCGTCCAGGCTCAGTTCACACTACCGTAGCTATACATCTTGGTGCCAGCTCTGCCAAGCACAATTTCAGGCAGACTCTGGCCTCTGAGTTCGTTTTCCAGTCACTGGCATGCTTTAAAAAACTAAATCCATCCATATGCATTGTGTTAGGCATGTATGGGTTATCACCTTTGCAGAGATAAGGAGAAAGACAGCTTCAAGGGAGCCTTCTTAGGCTCTCCCTTAAGTCAGTGGCTGTGATCTGATCAAGCTCAGGAGGTCTGCATCCACCTCACGCTCTGTGATGACTGGGCAATGCTGAATATTTCTCACATGAAGGACTCCATGGGCACGCACACAAAGAACACGAAGAGTCTGATAATTTAGACTTTCCTCTCTGTCGCAGTGAGGATGGGCACAAAGAACACAAGCCCGCAGCTCCGTCTCCCTCGTCTCCCCCTGCCCTGAGCCCCTCAAAACTCTCGCTGCTCCTGCTCAGTCCCTGAAGTTTGAATCTGACCCAAGACACAGCCATGACGAACGCTTTCTGCAGTTGCCATAGCGACCAAGGCCTGCAATTGAACCAGGAATCAACGTCTGAAATGCCAAAACGGCTTGACCCACTTTGAAAAAAAATAATAGTAATAAATAATGCTTTACAGAGCTAATTGACCAAGAGCGCATTCAGGGCCGCACATACCCCTGCAGCGCAGCCCTGAGCGGATGCAACAGATGAAGCCAGGGACAGAACACAAACAAGCCCACCTAAGCAGCAGCCCCGTGCTCCTAGGTGAAACCCATGCACGGACTATATGAGAGCACAGAAGGCAGAGCACATCTTCTTGGTTTATGTTCTCACTGCGCCCAAGAGAAGTGCTTCCTCTTATGAATGGAGCTGTGGTAGAAATACCATGAGTAAGTGTGACGTGGCTAGGAAGAGGCCAAACTCTGCTCAGTCACATGGAGGATGAGCCTCGAGATCCGGGGCAACGTCATGAAGAACTGAGCTTTTCTTCAGGTGGCGGGAAAGGAATGAACGTTTAGCCATGCAGGGACAAGCTACCTGGTCACACCTACTCTGGACATGCCACGAAGCAAGGACGCAAGGCAAGACACAAGACAAACTTCCTCCTCTGACAGAGTACGTCCTGTAAAGATTCAGACCAGCCAGTGAACAGAGATTTCAGCAAGCCCCTCGGGAAAGGCTACAGTCTGTGCTCCACAAGCTAAGCTTGGGATTCTTACAGCTCTAAAGGAACCCTGTGGACTCTCTGCAATGCTCTAATGGAGAACTCTGCAAGATACCTGACTTCGTTCGAGCCTGTTAAATAAATTCTGCATGAATGACATTCAAGCAGCCCTGAACTGACATGACAGTCTGTCCATCCTACCAGACCTTCTGAAATGATCACTCTGCCTGCCAACTCAATACAGCTGTCCCTGGGCTTAAGAAAAGCTCTTTCCCAAATCAGACATGTCCCAGTAGCCAGCAGCCATCCTCCAGACACAGCAGTGTGCAGAGGAGCAGGGTTGCAGTACCTGTGGCCACGCTGTACAATAGCAGCTTGTCCTGTCAGGTAGCAATGCACAGAACAAGATGACAAACAGCAAATCCATTGGAATCTGCCAGTCGCAGGATGTGAATTAGAATGTAGCCAGAAGTAAATGCTGTGTTACCAAGAGTACCGAAGGATTTGTAATGACGAGGGCAGCTCATCTGAACAAGCAGCAGCTTCAGGCACACAACGCTGCCTTACCTCTGTGATCACCACCTCCCCACGGGGCAGAAACACATCAGCGGTACCATTTCCAGCAGCACGTTTCTAAACCCCTCAGGCTTCCTCAAGGAAGTCCTGATCTGGGAAGCTACTCAGCAGCCTCCAAGTCCACCGCAATCCTCTGAAAAACTTGCTTTACATGAGTAAATCTGCCGGCACCTCCCCGCAGCCCACAGCACCCAGTCAGCTCTTCAAGGCCCAGAACTGGGGTTACCAACATGCTTAATTCTGGAAAGTGCTGAGCACATATTTAACTCTGTGTGCAGGTGCACTGAAGTCTATGGGCTGTGCAAACAAAGTCAAGCCTGTGCTTACATGCTTTCCTAAACAGGAATGAAGGAGATCCTCAAGCATAAAACAGAAGTCTCCTGATAAAGTCTTGAAAAGAGCAGAAAACGCTACAAGGTCAAGATGGCACCTCAAGCCTGCCTGTAGTACAAAAGGAGTTAATTCTCAGCAGAAACCACTAGTAAGGGGGTTAATTACACGCCTACACAAAGATACTTTTCTCTGATACAGTCTGACATCAGTGGAAAATGATGAGATTCAGAAACTCATTATGCAGTCTACCGAACAGCAAGCAGATGGTAACAACTTTTGGTCATCACCAACCTACTCTCACTTCAAACTGATAATCCAAGAATCCATATATCCTCAAGCAATTCCCTGGGTTTGCCATTGCTCTACAAGCAATAACAAACATCTCCCAGTAAAAAAACAGAAGGACAAAAAAGAAAGCATTAAATTAAAATGCAATGTCACCTGTAAGCCCGTACAGAAACCGAGCAGTGTTTCATGACATCTGCTTTAAAAAGAACAGTAGGAATAGTACCCGTTCTGCATGTTTTTTAAACAACTATTTTTTAACAGAAAAGTCCATCCTTGTCCAAGATTTACTGTGATTATTTTGATGTTTTACAGCATGGCATCCTCCTCCTATGACATTCAATAGCATGTTTACATATTCATGAGATAAAATTAACGCAATTATTACGCTCTGGGCCATTAGCAAATCACTGCAAGCATTGGGAAGGAATTTGCCTTCTGCCTGTACAGGCGCTGCAAGGTTGGTCCAATGTATTATTAACGATGTCATTGTCTTTCTCTGCATCATCTGATACTGGTTACCACTAGAGACAGACTATCAACACTGATGGACAAATGGTCTGGTATCTTACACAAACTCCCGCTGTGCTGTGTTTGGAACAAACCCTCCAAAGCTCCCTTCCTACTTGGAGTTATTGCAAAAATCCCAAGAAAAAGCTGGAAAATGCTTTCAAAAGAGAACAAGACAGATCTTAATAATACTGACCAGTAATACAACAGCCATAATTTAGGAAGGATCATTAGTCTACAAACACGTGTTATAAATCACACACTAAACACCCTCCAGTGTTCACAAATCAGTATGATTCCATTTGCTCCAAAGGAAGATAAACCACGTGGAACAAAGTATGTTGGATAATACTATGAAATCTGGGAAGCAATAATAGGGAAATAATGCAAAATAAGAATTGCACATCCCTCCAAAGCTGACGGCATGTCTGTTTCAGACACGGCCCCAACACTGTCACCTGCAGGTCACTCAGTCTAGAGCTGTACTTCCAAAGGAGGAACAGATATGGGCTTTGTTTCCTCTCCTCCCCTCCAGAATGCCAGTGTTCTTGAAGTTAACAGCAAGAATTGTGGTATCTGATGCTGTCTGCAAAACCTCAGAGCCTGGAACTTGGGACAGAACAGAGCTAGCAACTCGTGTTTATAAAATAAATATAATAATGAAGGATGCTGCTAAGTCATCTCAGATATGAAGTTTGGAAACTTGACAGCTCAAAAGAATAAAAATAAAATGAAAATAAATCCAAGCATGTTTATTTTAAACCTCGTTATTTCCAAGCTAACATCAAAACCTTGCAGTGCTTTGGAGACACAACGTTGCTGTCATACATCAACCCATGTGCACCTTTTCTAGGGAGTGAGGAAAACGCAATAGAGCACTAAATATCACTAGGGATAAAGATCCATGCGCATTTTTGGCTGAGGACACGGGTGTGATACAACTCCCAGGTTACCTCTAGAAGAGCACAAGCATTCTTCCTCTCTGCCCATTTGCTGCCATAACTTCAGTAAGGCTATGAGCATCCCCGGACCTTATCCCCAGCACAGGTAGCATCCCCCTGAACACATTCCAGTCTTGTGGCTGAGGTTCTATAAAAACCACAGATGAAACAACTAACGAAGCCTCACACCACATCTTATCAGCAACAGAGTGGGGGTGGACAGGGATGTTCTGTATCTCAGGAGCAGAAAACAAAGCTAGAGCTTTACATCTTCCCACTCACTCCTGCTGCTCATCAGCATCAGCTTTCATAATAGGCTAATGGAAGATGCTGTGATCTTCAAAGCCGGGTTCAAAATGATTTCTTTTGCTCATCCCTTGATGTTGCATCCCTTTACTATTCTGAAAACAACAGAACAATCTCACATCCCTTCACCCCGATATCCTCCATGCAATCTCTCTCCTTTTCTCTAACCATGCAGCAGCACTGTCCAGCTGAAAGTTAAAAATAAAAAGGGCCAAGGGCCTTTCCCTATTCCAGCTGATACTGGGAAGAGTCAGACATGGTCCTTTGTCCTGAGGACCTGGTTCAGGCTTGACTCACCACGTGGCATCGCTCTCACGTCATACAGCTTTCTAGTTTTCAGTAGCAGTGGGCAGGGGGAAGCTTCCCTCAGCAAAACGTTGGGCATCCAAAGTTATTGCACTGATGTAAATTATACCTCTGAGATTTCACAGCCTGAAGTTTCCTTCTGTCCTACTGAGCCAAAAATCACAAGCTCCATCCTAAATCTACCAGCTTCAAAAGGCGTTCTCTTGCAGATGCATGTGACAATGAAGCGAGGAAATGGGAATATACCCACTTCACCGAATCAATGATTTCCATGATGGACAGGAAAATGCTAGTCACCAGTAACCTAAGAAAAAGCAATGAGCCCTCATTTCCTACTGCTCCCCACCACCAAAAAAAAAAAATATCCACCTGTATAGGCTCCAGAGGACAGCTGAAAAAGCAGCACAACCCAAATTCTGTCCCTCCCCATTATGCAAAAACATAAACACATAGAGGAATGCGAGCCGAACCAAGACAGCAGTGTGCATGCTCGGAGCCCTTTTCAGAGCAAGGGAGCACATGGGCAAACAACTAGACTGTATTTCACAGCAGCTCCAGCCGCCCTCCTGTGACGCATCGCCAGTTCATCCAACTTCCACCCCCTTCTGCCTCGCTCCCCCCTACCCAGATGTGATGGGAGTAATAACTGCCCCTGCGGGGGTGGGGGATGGGGGAGACAGGCAGTGGGCGTAAAGGGAAAAAGAGGAGGGGTGAGGGGAACGAAAGCTGGAAAAAACAACCAGATTTGCTCATGGGTTGTTTCAAACAATCGAAAAGGCTGCTTTAGCAATTCCGCTGCAGGCGAGGTAGGGCGCGTGCATGGGGAGAACAAGGAAAAAAGGAATCCGCCCGTGGAAGGGAAAAGAAACGAAGCATCTCTGCAACGTGATGTCACGCCGTCTGCTTTCGAGTCCCCCAAACAGAAAGGAGCAGCAGCAGCAACCAACATGGACTCCAGATTTAATCTGCCTTGAAAGCGCCCGTCTCCGACGGCAGATTGCCTCGGCAAACCTGCACTGAGCACAGCGCGCACAGCCCCTCGGCTCCGTCTCGCACACCCGTGCATGCACCCCTGCACACGCGTGCACACCCCTTCGGAGGCTGCAGACAGCACACAGACACGCCGAGGGGGAGGGGGAGAGGCATCAGCAGAAGGAACAGGAGAGTAACACTAACCTGGTAGCCATTAGGGACCGTAGTGCAGCGCGGAGCAGCTAGGAATTCATTCATTCATGCACTTGCGCGTGGTGAGGGGAGAGCGAGGGTGGGCCAGCAGTGAGGTGGGAGGGTACTCACCTCCTGCACCATCTCGGAGCCCTTCCCGAAGGGAAGAGGGCGAAGGGGGTGCCTGGGGCTCCTCACGGGCACCCAGAGCCCCCTCTCTCAGCTGTCTCGCACACCGCTCGGGCTCCAGCCATGGCTCAGCCTCTCCTCTCCCCCCGCCCCGCTCGTGGCGGTTACGGCCGACGGTGCGGCTCGGCGGAGGTCTGGGCGCCTCTCCTCTTCCAGTCCTTTCACACACACACTCCTGCACACGCACACACACACACGCGTGCGCGCATGCACCCAGCCTGTGGGCTGCCGCTTTACATAATGCAACCCCCCTAATGCCTTCATTATTCATGTCTGCCACAGGAAAAGGGGGAGGGGGAGCTCCTGCGATTTTTCTCAAGGTCCCTCGATTAGACCTGTCACACTGGGCTGCTGTTCGTGAAGTTTGGCAAAGCCTACAGGTTAAGATCTTACAGGTCGAAAAAGATTCGTCTTCATCCTCCCCATGTACGCACTAAATCATTCACATGCGTGGGAGAAAGTTTTGAAACCTGTAAGCGTGTCAATACAAGACCAGTCGGGAAAATTAAACCCTAATTAACCAGTAAAGTGGATTATCTAAACTGAATTAAACACCGTGAGGACACACACTCATTCAGAAGTAAGGTGACCTCACCTCAATTTAGCTTACTTCATAGAGGAAGCTGATTTGGTTTCATTTTTCATGACTATTCATGTATAAACAGGCCTGGGATTTTTAAAGAAACGTTATCAAGCAAAATTTACAACTCTACAGCAGCATTGGTATATGGTGTTTCTTTGGGGGACATACACACCCCTGTATCCCTACACACCCGCTCATGGACATCTTTATGCCAGAATAAGGCGAAGGGTTTCAGTCCCTCCCCAGGGCTCTCACAGTACAATATCAATTACATTGTTTGAAGGATGAAAAAGAAGAGAGCATCACAACCAACTAACTTGCACTGTTCCCTCCAGTAGATGAAAACAGACCTTGTCTGTGTAAGGAAGTAGTGTAGAACTGATTGGGAACAGCTTCCCGTACCCTTGATTTGAAGCACAAGCGTCCACAAGCATGGAAGTACCCTGGGTTGTTGTAGGGCTTTAAATGTGAAATAACTTTCCAGCGTAGACAAGCCTTAAAGAGAACCCAGAGAAGCTCCTGTACCAGTGTGCATACAGTAGTTTAAAAATTCACTCCTTATATCACTTCCACTCCTCAGCACTCCCCAGTCTACAGTCACATCACCCACCTTAGATGTTTATTTTCAGAGTTCCCCGTCGTATTAACCAAGCCAGGCTGGCGACTCCTGAGTACGATTCTGAGTACCCAAGTCAGGAGTCTGACTACAGCCAAATTTAGATGCTGCGAATGACCCCCTCAGGGACTTACTGCTCCCCGCTGATAACAGAAGGAGCTGTGCCCTAAGTGATGTAAATATTCATCACTCTGCCCTTGGCTTTCTTTTGTTGCAGTCTACCCATTCCATACACAGGGTTGACCATCTTCTCTTTAGAATCAGCTACAGCTTTCAGTGCTAATGTCCCAAAAGAGCATCTTTCCAAAAGGCTGATTATCCATCATCTTGCCATAATCAAAATCAGTGGGGGCAGGAGGTGCTCTGCTCTTACTAGTCAATTCCCCAACAGATGGATGCTACTGTGCAATTCAAACACTGCTCAAGATTCAAATGCTATGACCATACGCGTCTTCATCCAAAGAGTACAACAGCACCATCATCTTTTTCATGTTACTCAAAGAATACATACAGATCCACATGGGTTCACTGTGTATATGGCCAGTGTTTCAATAAATGCATTGCCCCATATGACATCCTATCAGCTTGATGTCAATTTTGTGACGTCCTTCTCATGACCAAGCTGCTTCTTTCACCTTCTCCGTTCACAGTGCTGCCAATCACAAACATCAACGTTCACCCCAAACATAAACTTGGTGCACGAAATCTAATCGCATCAAAGCAAACCTGTCTTTTATTCCTCTCTTCTATTCTACCTTCTGCCAACACAGACCACTTTTAATTTTGCAATGCCTTAAATGACCCCCCTGCAACACAAGTTTGATAACAGCGGGTAGGTAACAGATGAAAGTGCAACACGACCGGGTGCTGAAAGCTGAAGCCAGACAAATTCTGACTAGACAAGAGGCACACATTTTTGGAAGTAAACAAAACTTACCACTGTAACTATTTCAAGGCTAGATTATCCATCTATGGCAAACAATACTATGTAAGGTTTTGTGTTTTCCTAAATACTGTTCCATATCTCAAACCAGAATCAATTCAGGCAAGTCCTTGCATTCAACAGGACTTAGAAGAGAGATCTGAATGGTCCCATTTCGTTTTACAATCTATGAATCTTCCAGTGTTTATTTTTCTTATGGCTTTCAAAGATGTATGAAAATAGCCAGAAGTGTGATTCTTAGCCTCTACAAATTTTGGTATGTTTTGTCTGAAGGACTGTTACAGTTTGAACAAGATACTGTTTTCCAGCAGTCACATGAGAGCTACACTGACCTAAAGGCTCTCATGAAATTCAGTATAACAGCCACTTCAGAACTGGAACCATGGAGAACATGCAAAGGCTCAAACCAGGTCAAGAAGCGGTAGGATAGATTCAGTACATGAGTTTAAGACCTGGGTGTTCTTCAGACAGGCAGGAGAGAAAATGAATCCAACGAAAGCTCTGCTTCCAAAAGCACTGTAAGAGCAGTAGTAGAAATACAAGACTGACTTAGAGAAAAGCTTCTTAGGCTTATCTGAGATGGTGTGCAAAAGACAAAGTTATAGGTAATTTGAAGCTATGGGTAAAGCACCTCAAATGCTTTGCAAACTATCAGATCAGCAAAATCCAATCCAGAACTCTCAGAAGGGCATTGTTACGCTTCTGTGTCTTTGCAGCAATATTCATGTCACTATGAAGACAGCTTGTTTCATGGTGATAATACTGCACTGAGAAGAGGATATTTAGGGGCCTTCAAGGAAACTCTTCTGAATGTAAAGCTACCACTTCCTGTTTTGTTCAAGAGGTGCAGAACCCATTTCACGTCAACTGGGTTTACTTGCACGTACGTGTCGCAGACTTTGCCCTGGTACTGGTGTTAAACAACCAAGACGAGCCCTAGAGCAGTATTTGCAGCACTGGGACAGCGTTAGGAGGGCTTGACTGCTGAGTTATTCATGGCATGACATGGTCACTCATCACAGTTCAAATACCACAGGACTACCAAGCCCTGCAGAAAGGTGAAAGTTATATATCAAGAGCACTGCCCCAAGGATGCTCTAGCTCAGAGCATGCCTCTCCGTGGCAGGCTCTTCAGTGTTCACGCAGGTGGCGCCAGCCGTACCATTAATGCCTGCTGGACCGAGTGGCGGGGCGGTTTCTGCTCTGCTGTCTCAGAGCCAGCCGTAACACAGCATACTCATACATACTGCATCTCCCAGGTGAGAGGAAATGATGTGCTGTCCAAGTAATTAAAGTCCAGGGCTGACGACAGATACACACCAGACAGTCCAGTGCCTAAACATCCAGGCCTACAGAGCAACAAATAGGTTTGAGATAAACTCTATATCCAGCTAGAGCAATATTCCCTCCCTGTAAGCCACACCAGCCATCCAGAAACCAACAACAGGCTTTAAAAGTCTGTCTGCAAAGTATCTGGGAACAGCGAGCACCTGGATCTGAACACACATACAGCTGCTCATTTCCCCTTCCACTTTTAATACCAGGTACCAGATCAAGCAAAAATCTTTTTAGAGCCCTCTGAACTGACAATGGCATTTTCATGGAGCAAGATACAGTGGCTGCTAAGAGCGCATGGATTCCTGGGGTAGTGGGGGATGGAGGAGGCAGGCAATCATGTGCTCAAAGGCATGGGGAGGAAGAGGGGGAGGAGGAGAACAAGGAGAGAGAGAGAACAAAGTGTCAACATCTTAACTGGGACACACAAAGAGCCAGTTCTTAGTAAGAACTTAATCCAGGATTAACAAGAGGTCAGCTACCTCTGCAAGGAGACTGCACTAAAAGGAGCTAATTAGCTCTCCTTAATTGCACAAAAGAAACCACACAGAATTAAAGACATTCACCAGTAGCAGAGCTCACCTCACCTAGGAAACAGAGCCCTACCTGTTGTCCTCAACACCACGCTCAAACAATCAGCACGTGGAAAGCCAAAAGCAGGATAGGTGAAATGATGTTAGGAAAGAGGCTGCGGGGAGTTAGGCTCAGCAGCAACAAGCGAAGGGTTAGACTGAGAGCTGGAGCCTACATCAATCACACAGCACAAGCGTTTTTAGCGAGGCCAGTATCTTCCTAGACAGTTTCTTCAGCAACCACTGCCATCACCTGTGGAACTGCCAGGGATCCCTGCGGTAACTACAGCTATCACTTTCACAGACAGCATTATCCATGAAAGTATTTAATGCCTTTTTAGCCCTCTTAAATTCAGTGGGATCTGTGAACATGACAAGGAAGGATAGCACAAGGGGAACCAGTCAGTTTTGCTCTGTAGGCCCAACTCTGCCCTGTAGGTTGAGACTAACAGAGTCGCATCCCAACATGGGTAGGCACTGCATCCTGGTCAGGATAAATGGAGAGCAGAAAGCAAATGCATCATGGACACATAACAGCTCCTGGCCTGGAAACCACCAGTTTGGGATGATGCAGTGGAAAAGGCTGGCTGAGCTAACCTCCCACAAATTCTGTGTCCTGAATTTCTAATCATATATTAGAAAGACACTCACATATCCTCAAGTCCCCTGCCAACTCACTCTTGATATTAAATCCATCTCATGAAACCATTGTATGTTCTGTTCTAGTGGACTAACGATGAGCTGATGCATATTTTACCCCAGAAGCACTTGCGCTGCACGGACAGCTAATGTATACAGCAGTCAGTGCACTTGAAAACTAAGATTAACAAGCACATCAATAACTCTCACAGATGTCTCTGAGATTGAGCACCAATAAAAGTAACTCCCATACTCAGTTGTTTTATAGCACCGTGTGGAGGCCTGGGCAGCTTGCAGAGAGGCAAGTGCAAGACTTCAACCGTGCAGGGAGAGTCATGAAGAAACGAGGCTGCATGGATCTCAAACCCTACTGCAATGAAGGAGTCAGCTTCGACCACCAGCGTCTGAGGGCATCCCAGCAGCAAGATCAGTGCCCAGCTTCAGAGAGGATGAAGAGAAAAGCAAAACAGATTGACCAGGGGAAGACTATCATACACACAAAGAAAAATAACAACAGAAACAGGAGATCACCCATTAATTACAGGTCCCTGTGGAATCATTACAGTACTGCCTCCATTACCTAAGTATCCCTTTCTTATCCCTCCAAGACAGAGTTAAATACCAAGCCATTGTACTTTCAGTTACATTGCAAATGTAACCACCACGGGTAAGTGGCAGAAAAATCTCACCTCGAACCCAACACAAACAAATAATTTCTTTGCATGCCACTCTGAATATAAGAAAGCCACATCCCCCGCTGCTCCCAGTAATTGGGCAGCAACCCTCATACATGCTGCTCCTATGCAAGCTCAGCACAAAGACAGAATCCCCTGACATCTGGATGGAGCTTCAATAGCTGCCATTGGGGAGCGCAAAATGCACATCGGCTGTTCTGCACCAGGGGCTGGGCTACACCCGCTCTCCTGGTACAGACATGCCCCACTCCTTCAATCCCCCCACTCCCTATTCCACACTGCAGAGCTGAACAGCTCAAACCCTCCAGTAGGTTTATGAAGAGAAGGAAGAGGAAAAGGGCACTTAAAGAGTCCAATCTCTCTCTTTAGCACTGGCTGGTGCAATGTGCACTGCTATGCCATATAATTCAGTTACGGTTATGCCAGCTTCTCCAGTCCTCTAGCCTGTTCCAGTCTGTTTATCCCAACCAAAATCAGCCTCCTAAAGCCTTCCCCAAAGCACTACCTTCAGATTCCTCATGAGCCACCTCTGATTTTCAATCCCAATACCCACTCACACACATCGGATTCATCCCCACTCTCACCGATTGACTTTCTTAACCTTGCTTGACCCTTTCTTCCAGGATGGGCTCAGATTCCTGTAATCTTCTGCAGGGCTCACCCAGAAACTCATTAACAACACTGAACAGCTACTCAGTCCAGCCCACGAGGACAGAACATTGCCCCACACAAGTCTTGCTCGGCTTCCCCCCACACACACACACCCCTGTCCTTTCCATCCTGACTTAGCTTTCTCAGTCAAACCCTCTGTATCCCCATCCCAGCCCCACACTGCGTCAGGGCATCCTTTTTCCTGAGGAACTGCCTGACCTCACCACACACACACAAAGGAACCTGCATCCACAGGAAGGAGCCCTCCTGCCTGCCCGGGAGATGAAAAACGAAGAGCTGAATGATTACATCGCCACCTGCTACCACACTGCATTTCCTGGGGCGCAGCTGCGTGTCTTCCCTGCTCCGCTGCTCTCTGATTCTGCAACCACCATCTAAACTGCAGACAGAAGCAATTCTGCTGGGGGAGAGATCATTAAACCATTCAAGAATCTTACTGCTCCGATGCATTTTATGCTCTCCAAAGTAGTTGACAAAAAGATTCCCCGCTCTGATAACAGCTTGGCATGGCTGGAACAAAGCCTTCTTTGCAACTTGCTACCCAGCTCTGGCATGTGAACTGGCTGCTGCCCACTGGAAAGAAAAGCACCCACTGTCTCTTTAAGAATGCCCTGTAGCCCACATCACTAGAGCTCAGTTAACCCTGGCTGCTCCATTCACTGTAGACAGCTACGAAATTTCAGGATGACTTCTCTTCTCCTGCTCTTACGCACCTGTTCTACTGCCCTGATATGGGTTCTCCATGCTGTCGCACATCCCTGCCATTGCAAACACTTAGCAGAGCTTTATTAAATATCCCTGCACTCCCTGCTATAAAAACCACCAGGGAGTACTTCCGCGAGGACAAAGGAGTAGAGCTGTCAACAGGGACCTAAGCATCCCAATTAATCTCCAAATTCAACTTCCTGACTCCCACCAAGCACTCTGACTACTTCCTTAGTCATTCCTGCAGACACACTGCTCTTCATCTTGCTGAGCTAGAGGGACTGCGCACCCTTCTCTAAACCTTATCAGCCGCAACACAAACCATCCACTTCCCTCATACAACAGGAGGCAGCACAGCCAGCAACAGGAGAAGCATTTGTCTTCAACACATGGGTATTTTCAAATATAAACTCTTTGAAAGGCCACCTTCTGCACAGAGGTTATAAAATGCAGAAGGTAATAATGTGACTCACATTGGAAGTGTATACAAACACACATACAAAAACCTGTCTCACAAGAAAAATAAACACAGACTGTGACTGATTCTCTTCTGGTCAAACATGGGCTACCGCTATCCTTGATTTTGTACCTATTCCAAACAGGTATAACGGAGGAAACAAAAAGTCACGTCCAGCAACTCAAAGAATTGAGAAAGCAAGACAGCAGCGCAGCTCGACAGCGCGAAGCAACGTGGTATAGGAGCAGGAAAACTACTGTGATTCAGAGCTGCGTAGTCTGATCAATCATAACTCATGGAAGCTGGTGAAATATTTGCTCTGTATAATCAATAAATCTTTAACAGGAACTTTATAATAAGGGTGCCATGTAACCAGAAATTCATTCTTACAGAGCAGTAAGTTCAAAGAAAAGCAACAAAACATTACAGTATTCGTGCGGTTCATTTATGAAAAGAAACTTCAAGGGTAAACAAAGTGAAGTGGTCAACAAATATTTGAAGAATGTAAATACCAAAGAGAAGCTGTATTAAAAGGCTTTATAAAAACAAGCAGTGTGATTATATTGAGGGGAAAAAATGAGGCTTAAGTCAAATCCTTGCAGTCAAAAGCATGGGAGAAGCAGTATAAGCCCATTCACTTGTCATGTTTATAAACAGCATTAGGTAACCATGAATAAAGAAAAAACAGGGAACTCTCCCACACTGGGAGGAGCATGGATCAATGCCATCAAGTTTTTTTTCTGTCTCTACTTCTTATTTCCATAATTTTTCTAATAGGCAGCAGCCCAGTCCAATGACTACCTGGTTACTGCTGTTTGCTAGCAATGCAAGACTCTTCAAAGGTGTGCACTGGGTTGGTGCTACAGCTATTTGAGCATCACGATTCAGAGAACTGTTTTGACTTGCTGCATTTTTGTTCCCAAAACTTCCAAGTGAAACACATCCACATGATTTTGAGATTCATGTGGGGAATCTTGCAAAGCAGCATCTAAGTAATCTGAAGTTCTTAATCTGGGCTGTGATCCATGAAAGAACAAATGTCCTTATGACAATTATGGTATTTCCAAATATGAGCAAGACACAGGTTGCTTTGGGGCAATTTATGGATTCAGCTTGGGGCAATTTATGGATTCAGATTGTGACTTTGGACAAGTCACCTACAAGACGTGCAGGGGATACGGCTGGCCAGTTTGCATTTCTGATACTAGCTCATCAATAGAGTTTGCTCTCTTTAAAGAACTGTTTTAAGCTATAACAGTTTTTTGCTCACCTAAGCCAAGATTCCAGTAGGGCAGTTTTTTAATACACCTCTATAAATAAACATGTTGAAGGTAAAAACTCTCTGTGCCCCTCATCTGCAAACTCAGGCTAACACCGCTTCCTTCCTTCTGCTCTGTCCATCTTGACTATTTATGATGCAAGCTCTGCAGGACACAAACTCTCTCTGGAGATGTACATGAAAACCTCTCCTAGCACATCAAGGCCCTTCTTTTAAGAGCCTCTCTCACTGTAAAACAGGACAATCTTAGAAACAGATCCATTTCTAAAAATCAGTTGTGCTATCACCCCTCTTTGAAACAGAGACTTGGAAGAATCAACGGGGAACCTATTCTTCCTGTTGGAAAAATAATCTAACAGGCATTTGAAGCAAGGATGTAGTTTTACTGCCTTGAACCAGCCACTGAATACTGCTCAGAGTCTCTAAGCTCCAACCCCTGGACACGTACCACCTTTCATGGCCTACAGCTAAGCAGCTGTTCGCCTCCCAAACCTCGTTCCTAAAATGTACAGCAGATTGAAGGCCACGACACGAGTACACCATTTCTTCACAGTTGACAGGTCTGAAAAAAATAAATTCCACTTTTGAGGGCTGCACAGCCACAGCCCAATCTCCTCATGACCAGAGGGCACTTCTTTCAGACCTCTATAGCTGCTTTATTTCTACTCCTACAGGGTCAGAAATACACCAAAATTATACCTCTAACTTTCCACCGCTTTCTAAAATGCCTCTGTCTCCAGTGCAAACCTTGTAATTCACAGCACTTCAACGTGTCATCACTACACAAGTATGGGATGAGACCTTGCAAACGAGTTCTCTGGAATCCTAAGACCTTGCCATCTCTCCCTCCTGTCATTTAAAGACAGGCTTGTTTGCTTAGTATTTTATTAAAGGAACGGTTCTAGTCAGAGACCTGTTCCTACACTAAAGATAAACAAGTCATCCTCCCCCTGAATATGTACCTCCTTCTTCCTCTCCGAATCTTTTTCATTCATCTCATTTTCTCCTCCATTTTCCTTCATCCAGTTCCAAGGTCTGAAATTAAGTGTGGGCAAACCACATTCTTCCAAACCTGGTATTCCAACTGGTTTGAAAATGATTCAAAATATACGCCCCAAATATGTATCTCCCCGTCCCACAAATAAAACAAACAAAAATTCAGCCTTCTCTGCTCCTTTGCCATAAGGATAGAGCAGCTGTGATATTGTCAAATGAGAATGGCAGCATTTTAAAGCCTGTGTTAGTTGAAAAAAAGAAGAGCATCTACCCCAAGGTCACTTGGCTGTGGCCACAGAGCACCACGGAGAGCGTCCTATCCATGAAAAATGGTTACAGAGACTAAACCACTGGAAAATGTAAAGTATAATCAACAGTACAGTCCTAAAGCTGGCCAAACGGAGAACTTCACTAAAGGAGAAGCTCAGAGAACATTCACCATCTTATATTCAGCACGTGGCTCTGCAAGAGCATGCAGAAGCTACAGAAGGAAAAGAAAAGCTACCAATTCATGTGCAGCATTTGTTTTGGTTTCCTGAACATAGATATTTTATAACTGGATACGATTATTACTATTATATCTTAATTTCTATAGTTTACTTTCACCAGACTCAAAATCCTGAAATTAGTCATTTAAATGGTTAAATCTACAGCCTCTTCTTGACTGAATTTGCCCCTTCCCATGCTTTTTCCCCCTGCCTACGTGAGGAAAAGAACCTCTGGAGAAGCCTCGCTGCAGCCTCATTCATCTCAGCTTAAGGCCCTGAGCAAGCAATGGCTGCAGAATTCCAGAACAGTTCCAAGCAGTTTGCCCTTCACTTGACATTTGTGAGGCTGCTGAAGGACCAGAGAGAGAGCAAGGTGATTTTACCATCTGATAAACAGAAAAGGCAATTTTAGAACAAAACAAATGATTAGAATTCAATTAGCCAAAATAATCTGCAGCCCAAGGAGAGATCTAAAGGAGAGATTGAATGCTGGCAGCAAGCTCTGCAAAGCACAGCATCTTCATGGCATAAGTCAAAGAACTCTTGTGTCCAGTTGCCCTTAGAGACGTTTAAATGAGCACATACATGTTAGAGAACAAAATGATAGATGTTTATCCAATTTAAAATCAAAAACTGAGGCCAAAAGCATACCACATAACAAACAAAAAGCACTAAAGGCAGTACTTTTGCCAGTCTATCATCAGAGAGCTACAGCAAACCAAATCTCAGATCAAGGGCTTCATAAAGAGTCAGTCAGTTTTTCTTCAAATAACTCCTTCCACTGTAATTTTATATTTTTTTTTTTACTACTAAAATAGCCACTTCGCTTGTACTTTATACCACATTACCACTGAAGGTATTAATTCAGTGTGGCACTGTGCCGTCCAGGACAAAAACTGGTAATGAGGTGATCTTGGTTCTACTTCTGGCTCAGTTAGTGACTACGAGTACAGTCTGGCCATGTGAACTGTGTGCAAAATTTTTCCTTGAATTTAGTGCACTTGGATTAGGCTCCTAACTGCTTACTATCACTTCCCACTACTCAAAAGTCCAGATAAATCAGCACAAAACCTGCTACTAACCACTTGGTTGTACTATGAAACCATTTACAAAATAAATCTACTGATGCTGCTCAAAGTTGTTCTTCAGCTCACCTTACACAACATCCTAACATTTCTTCCCGTTGAGAAAGAAAGGATAGAATCTGTACTGTATGGACAAAGGTTCAGTCAAAACGTTCAGAATATTCTGGATGATGCAGGGAGAGACGAGCGACCTATTAATATAGTTTCCTCTTCCTACCACACTGACAGCAAACGGGAACGTTCTGATTCCCAAGATCCATTTGCAGAATTTATAAGGAGAGAAAGCCTCTTCTTTCCAAAGTGCCAGAACCATATTTATATGTATGTGGGTCATCTTTGATGGCTTTTAGCGCAGGATTATCAGCACCTATTTCTTCCTTTTGAATAAAAAGCACAAAGAAGAAAGATGTAGCCGTAGAAGAATCAATGAAGACAGAGGATCAAAGAACATTGAAACATAACATTTTAACCTGTAATGTGAAGGTCAAACAATATGCACAACAGCTCCAAAAAACTGAGGAAGAATCGATTTGGAAATTCATCTTTCATTCGCAGTGCCACAGAACAAAGTTCACGTTCACTGCACGCGGTAGCTCTTCAAGGCTCCACAGTATCAATATGAAATTGAAAGTGATTTAAACGGCTTCATCATTTCAGTATGCAATTAAGGAGGCAAAAATCCCCAACACCCATGTTTGTCACCTTTCTGTATTACAGCAAGTACTAATTGTCTACAAGTGAAGGCAAAACGTATTCCTCCTGTCCCTTTTTCACTAACCTGTTATTTTAGACCTCAGAGACATCTCAAGACTAGACTGTAAGAACAGAGCTATTGCAGGACTAGCTCACGAACGCCCTCCCTGCCCTCTTACGCACTCAGGGCCCCGAGACCTTGAGTCTCGGGGCGGAGTTGAAAGGGCAGGGTTAGGTCTAGACACAAAGAAGTCGCAGCCTTACAGCATGCATAACTGAAACTGCCTAATGTTAATCTTCACTGCTCCCTGACATCAAGCAACTTCTAATTTTAGCTCTGCTGTTCTGTAACCCTACCTAGTTCCCATCCACCCCCACAACTATATAATAGATCCTTCCTTCAGATAAGTAGGGTGTTGGAACACTAAGAGTTTTTTCTCACCCACAGGCACTAGCAGAAAAAAGAATTACAGATTTATTTTTAGGCAAAGCCTTTGGCCCTCATTTTCTCTGTAGGTTCCATATAGCAGGTTCTGTGGCTCAGAAATACTCCAGTCAACAAATCAGCACAAGCAATAATGCAGAAAGAACCACAAAAGAAAGAAAAACACATCAGCAGAGTTTTGTTCAGCATCCCATTTATGGGACATCAGCTTCAGCCACTAGCTTTGCTTCTGCGCTGCAAGACTCTTCAGTCATTTCATTCTCCTTTTTCGTAACAGATCCAAAGTAGTATCTGTCTGTGCTGAATTATGAGCTTCCCAAAACTCCTAACAAGGGAGAATGCTGATGGCAGACAGCACTGCCTGAGATTTGAGAGGAGGGAAAGCCCGCCCGCCCTGCTGTTGTAGCTTCTGGCTTTCTGAAATGTAAAGCTCGGGGCCTGGCTCATTATAGTCCCTAAGGATCTATGAGATAACGGTGATGTAAGACTGGAAGCAAAAGTTCTCTTTCACAATATGGTGTCACAACGTAAAGACGTCTGCAACGGTATCAAAATATTACACTGTGACATGAAGATGACCTATTAAAACAAGACACTAGGCCCGATGAGGCAAATGTGTGCTGTCATAGGACAGTAACAACATACTAGGGGACTGCAGTATCATTTCTGATACCAGGACGTTGTACCCTAACAGTATGACCCTGCACTGGCAGAGCAGGGCCTGGCATCACGCTACAATACAGTCACAGTTTGATGTCGTAACGCCACGATGGTTACACATCAGGACTGTGCTGTACTGCAGTGTACAGGACTGTGCTGTACTGTGACCACCTAATGACTCCACGGTACGCAGCTATGCTCCGATTCGATACCAGATGGTGATGAGGTCATTTTGGGCAGAATTAGGTGGCGTAGTGCAAAAACGCATGACATCGTATTAGGGATCAGCACGCTGTCTTGTGCCAGAACAAGCCTTGCACTGAGACTCGGAGGTGGCCAGAGGTTCCCTGATGAAATGCACGGTGTTATTTTGTGCAATCCAACAGCACAAAACGGATGGGTGGTCTAAAAACACGCCAGAGCAAGTCCTCTTCCTAACGGCTGGAGCGGGCCGCTCCTGCTGACAGCATTCTGTCCCTGTGCTACTGCCCTTCCTGGTACAGAAAGAAATCATGTGTCTTTCTGCGAACGGCTCCATAAGGAAATCTGCATTAACCCCAGCAGTGCCACCCAGAACTGGAATCACCGCTCCTACAGCAAGGACCAAACGATCCGTTTGTATGCCACGCGTCGGACACCGTTTTTTCCTTAGACAAATACTAGCCCCATAAACCCATTTAATCGCAAATATTGGAGGCTGTACACGTTAAAGCACCCCAACCGAGACTGACAAACAGCAAAGAGCAGGGAACGCTGCATTCTACCCTTAGATCTGTGCTCTTCTAGAACCGTGCCAATCAGTCCAGGCAGGAGACACACATATACTTCGGTGAAACAGGACCTGAAATAACATCCTTAACTCACCCTCCGGTGCCTGGATACTGATGCACACTCAAACAAATAAAACTGCCTGTAAACATCCCAGACGGAGAACAGAGTAACTACTGCAAAGATCCAAACTGCTGCATACTTTCATTAAATAAGGCAAGCAACGGCAGTATTTGACTTGTTTCTCTTTGGGATTCGGAGGAAGATGAAGGGGGGTTGCTCATGAAGTAGCCCAAGCAGGGTTTGGCTAGCACTCTTCAAGTGTTTCCGGGAGGGCTGATGAGAACATTTACAGCACTCCCCAGCAGAACACAGGCTCCCAGGACAGCACCGTGGCTCTAAGACCCTGCCAGCAGCCTGAGAGAACTCAGAGAGAAGAGCGT
>NW_010268209.1:52239-52531 GCF_000690775.1 Eurypyga helias
GTAGCCGCTCTCAAACCTGGCCTACCATAAATGCTGCGACAGAACTGGGTGTGCAGAAGCTCTCCAACGACACGATGAGCAAAACCGTCCGGCGCTGCTCACGTGCAGGTACAGCCCCGAATGCAGTGGGGTGCCATGTTATTGCAGATACACAACGATCCCGGCATTTAGAACACACGCCTTGCTCTCCTGGTAGTACGCTGAGCTATTATGCAACTCAGCAGCCCAACTGCATACCACGCAAAGCAGCAAATCAGTGCAAGAGTTGGGCTTTTTTTAATGGGGGGGGGGG
>NW_010268210.1:0-51661 GCF_000690775.1 Eurypyga helias
GCCCTGGACAAAACGCAGGGACACACGCCCTGTGCCCCGGCTTGCCTTCCGCGGGCCGCTCGCCAAGCCCACACCACATACTTATTTTGGATACAGCTAAATGTCCCGCAGACTGAGAGCCGTGCCCTGCGGGTGAGCTCCCGTGCCTTGTCAGCAGCTGGAAGACAAAGCAGAGGCACCCGTTGACAGAAAGCACAGCGCTTGGAGCAGTAACACCTCCTCGCCAGCAAGGCTCTTCCCAACAGCCTGCAAGAACCAGCCCTCATCAAGATCAGATGAGCACTTGAAATTTTTATTACTCTGCTAAGCTCACAATATAAGTTAATCAAAAATCACTAAAGACAATGCTGATGATTTTGGGACTTGTGCAAATGCTTCTGTTTTTCAGTCTAACAGGCAATACACCTTGTACCAGCTAGCAACTAGTATTGGTTTAATCAAAATTGTGCAGCATACGCTCTCCATAACCAGACTTATCCCTTCTCGTGGGGGGGCAGGGGAAGTGATCTGCAACCAGAGATTAAATTTTTTTAGTAAAAGTTAAAATGTATCGTGTTTCCCGCCACACACACAGCACCAGCTTTTTTTCCCGGAGACTTAGACTCGACTAGAATTGCAGGTGAAATCCTGTGACATATTTACTGTCCTCCCACTCTCCATACATGAAAAAACTTAAAAAGTTACCACTTACAGGCACACAAGCCGTTTATTCTTCTGATCAGGTCAGTGGGCATATCGGTAACCAGATAAGTCAATCTTATTACAGTATGTCCAAGCAGTAAATTTGCATGATTCAGTTCTTGGTTATTTCTGTATTTCTGCAAATCCACTGGAATTAATAAGATGTATGGCAATAAGCGACAGCAGGATGCTGTCCAGCGCAAGCTACACTTCGCTGCAAATTTTCTTCATGTCCATAAGTACTTGCTTCTGTTGTGTGTTGCGTGACATGGGACAGGCTAGTAAAAGGGATCAGTGAAATTACTAATCCCAGAAAGGGATAAGGGGGAAAAAGCGATTTTTGTTGGGGTTTGGGAGGAGCATCTTCTCTTTCACTTGCATGAACCCACACTGCAAACATGATTAGATTTTTGCCCAAGTAGGAGGACTGAGTATGGCTCGAAGCAGGTAATTACCATGGTGATGTAGAAAGGCTCTTTTAACTCTGTTCTAGTATCAGAAAAATGTTTCACATTTCCGACTACGCCAGTCCATTTTGCTTGTTCCCACCATAATCTTTTAAATTACAGCATCTTTCAAAAATATGATGAAGTGCCTACAAATTCATGCATTAAGATTTCTATCTATATGCCTTTTTACAGCAGGAACACTGTATTTCTGTACACCTTTCCTCTCTACAACTTACTTTTGTCAAGGTGGTAGGTAGACTTAATCCTTACATCAGAGGAGAGCAGAAGTGGGCCCATTTCCGATGGTGTGAGGTGCCCTGCCTTGCTGCTTGGAAACAATACTTTGCTTGGGTTGGACAGCATGTGCAAACTGCAACTCAAGTTACTGGTTTAAAAGCCAGTAAATACCAGCCCGAAACACCAGTATCCACAGCACTGCAGAAGGGAGGGGAGTGCTGCCTTTCAGTTTAAAACATCAACTTCACAACCTGCTTTTCACAGTCTGCTTAGAACAAGACGATGCCTGATTTGTATTACCCACTGAATGAATAATATTATCTTTAATTGAATTAAATATCTGAAAATCTCTCTCATTTCTTTTGGCTACTTGAAGTACTATAAAAACAGAGGCAGATGCAGAATGTAAACATGGTGATTTATTTACACTTTCTAGAATAATTCTGTTGAAATGGGTAGGCTGTGTTTGCAGACATAGAGATAGGTGTCAGAGTTGATTCCCCTTAAAAATTTTATTTCAGATAATGGGCACTCACTGCATTTTCCTACACTTCTAAATTTTCTGCACTGTGGTAATTTTATCCTCTGTGTTAGTCAACAAATGAATACATTTAGGTAGTCCTTTTCTCTGGCATTCCCTATGGTTCCTTACTACAGCTCCAGTAATTAATATAGTAATTTAAAGTTTCATAAACTACAAACTGTCATTATGCTGCTGCAGTTAAACTCTTGTTTATGCAAAAATATAATATTACTGGAGAATGTTTTAAGCAGTCACAAATTACTCTCATTTGCCCACTGCCTCTCCTTCTTCTCTGGACCCTCTTGAAGTTCAGAAGTTACTAAATGTCACCAGGAGTATTCATAATCTGTCCTGTGGCTATTACTGCCCAAATTTTAGGGCATCTAATCATACTGTGAGAAGCATCCAGTTGTTTTGAGTAGCTCGCATGTATCTGTGTTCCCCACACTTCAAGTCTCCTTTTCTGCCTTGGTGAGTTTGTAACAGGTCACACTGTGTCTTGACTAGAGAATATGGTTATTTATGCATTATTTTAATCAAATGCTATGTCTGAATCACATTACATGGTTAATCTTGTGCTTTTTTTAGTTGAATTTAATGGTTACCTTCCAGGAGAGACCTTAATAAGAGGAGAAATAGACTAAAATTTGATTTGGGTATGTTATACCTAAAGCTGTGTTGGGGAAACGGGTTATCAAGATTCATCAGCATATGGGTAGCTCTACATGGGCAGTATATTAGATGTGCCAAGGAAAATGGCCAAATGGCTGTCAGGGGAAAGAGGGGTGGGCAGCAAAACAAAATAAAAATCCCTTACCTATTTGTGACAAGAACACAGGCAACCCAGCAACATATCTCCTCTGGCACCCAAGCTACTAACCTGAAGAGATGTCTCAAAGTTTAAACAAAAACACCACAGTCATTTCCTTAGATATAATGATGGGGGCTTGGGCAGGTAAGTGAAACAGCACAGGTTGAGTGAAAGAGACTGCATATTTGACAGGGAATGGGATCAGACCTATCCCAAAAAAATGACAGAGCAAAGAAGAAAAAAAAGGAAGTGAAATGAACACCAACCTCATAATCTAGATTGCAGTGCTAGTTAAAGATTGCAGTGCTAATTACACATCAGACCCCTTGCAAATTCTTACATCCATTTATTTTAAACCATCATCTCTCTCCAGAAAGGGAAGTATGATCTCAGAATACTTTCAGAGTTGCAAGCCTGGTAAGACTTAAAGTTTACAGCTGTGAGCACTAGGTCAGGATATAGCTTGGCCACTAAAGGCCCACAGCAGTCTACTCATATTGTAGGCTCTAGTGCTTGTTTTACTAAATGTCTAGCCTTTGGGTAATCTTGTTGCAGCTTTTAAGCCTTATCTAGCTTACTGCTGGTATTTGCGGCTCGTGCCCTCAGTTGTTCAACAATTCCATCAGAAGTGTGCTGACATGGATGTTGTGTTCTACGACAAGTTCCTCCCAAATATTAACAATTTTGCAGTATTCTCAGATAGCAGTTATGATTTTTGGACAGTTCGTCCTAAGGGACAGTATGGTATTTTTAAGACAGCCTCTGCATTATTAGAATCAGGCTTGAGAACCTAGGTAAGAGAAAAATTTCAGAGCTTCACAAGGAAATTATTAGAAATCTTGTGGAATCCTGAAGACAAAATGAAAAATGTAAATCATTTATGAAGAGAGGGGAAAGTGGAGGGAATATTGCATATTTTTTTCTTTTCATTACTGTAGGGTTTATTTTCACCGTGCTAACAGGAATAAACAGGTTGCTATTGCTAGAATTGAACCACAGCTGCTTATCAAGATATGATGCACACAGGTTCAACTCTAAAAGTGTGATACTATTTTCCAGGTGAATAAGAAAGTGATTCTGGAATTAAAACTTTATGCAATGTTAAAATTTTGGCATGTAAACACAAGATGAGTTCAAATACATTGCAGAGTTTTTAGTAGGTGACAACATAATTTACTCTTGGAGTTTAAAGCTATAGAGACCTCATGTATGGGGCCCAAACGCTGCAGCCTGAAGGTTAGAAAGAAAGGCTTCAGCAGAGCCGTTTTCTTACATAAACTGCTATTGCACGAAAAGTTACTAATCATAGTGTCATTTTCTGTCTCCTCCTTCTAAAAACCCTGCAGTGAAAAGCAAACCAGCAAGCTTTTGCTATCCACAATATTATTTTTAGTTCCCTTGCCATCAAACTTGCCTCTTAAGATCATTTTCACCAACAGAGAGTCATTGTACTCAGAGCACTCATACCATGCTCTATATCAACTTCTAAAAACTTTCCCTTGGCCAAAAAAAATGATTTGACACATACTCTAGAAGAATCAGTGTAATTTTTGAACATTTTAGGGAATTTAACAAATCTGTCAAACAGGAGGAGTTATGATACTTATACTTGGGATTTTTACCTCAGCTGAAAGAAACAAGTGAAAATAAGTTATCCTGCCTGTAAGGCCTAACAGCTATGATTGTCTGAGACAAAGCACGGATGAAATACAGTGGCTGGTCTAATAATTTATGGCCTTATCTTCAGATAAATGATGGATTATACTAAAATTACTTTGAGCTTTCAAGTGAGTTGCAACAAAGGGTAGGAAAATATCATGCTCCAAATGGCATGCTGTTAGTATTCTCTGTTGCACCGTCATCTGAAAGAACTACACATTTTGGGCTGTCAGGTGTCTTTTACAATTCTCATTCCATTTGGTTTTTGTTTGATAGCAAAACTGTCCAGGTATCCACTATGTAATGATGCTAGGTAGAATGCTTGGTGACTATTTGTGGTGTTTATCTTCTTCTATGGTAGTTGAGTAGAATTTCTCTTATAGGCACAGAAAATGAGTAATAACTGAAGATGACCTCACAGCAGGAAAGTGCGATCAGATTGGCAATGCATCACTGAGTGGCATGATTGAAGACAAGGCAAAAAGCAGGCTACAGAAAAAGGTAACTGGCAATATCTAAAGAAACTGGTACTGAATTTGGGCAAGGTCAATATTTAGTCAGTATTTCACAGTTTGAGGTGAAAGCTAGAGTTACAGCCAGAGCAAAGAATGATTTAACCAAACGCCTAATTTCAGCTAATTCACCTATTCCTTTCTTTACTTTTAGGCCATACAAGTTTGTCAGTTACTGATGATCATTGGGTAGGGGAATCTAATAATCAGTAGATAAAGTATAGGAACAGAAATAGAAAATAAAACAGCATTCCTGTGACCCCTCAGTTTTCTGAAAATTGAGAGGAATACACTTGAATGACAGTACTGTGCCTCATCATTTCTAGCTCGGACGGGCCCGTGGAGATAGTAAGACATTCTAGAAAACCACTGAACAGCGGTACGTTTTTGTTGGGGGGCTTACGCAAGGGAGAAAATACACTAGTTGACTTTCCTAAAAATTGATCTGTTGACAGTTATCCCTTCTACTGAATCCTTCTTTAGCATCACCGCAGCCTTGCCAGACCCTTTGCTTGAAGCAGGCAGCACATAATGTACCAACATGCAGCCTGAACTTGTTCACTGAGGAACTGTGCCTGCCCCACCCAATACGAGTTTATAGGATGTATGTTGCCTTTTTTTCTTTGTAAACTCCTATTGTTTTTCATCTTTTCTCCTTTCTCCCCTGGTTCTTATTACCCAAGCCTACAAGTTTATACAATTTTCCTTCCCCCCCCACGAGGTACATTGAGCCCGAGTTAGTCTGCTATCACTCAATTTCTGGCTGTTGCTCAGGATTTCCTCCCTCCTTGCATTCTTTCCTTAATGTACAACTATCAGAAATGGAAAGCATGGGGCAGGAATCAACACCTGTTTCCAAAGTGGAACTCTAGCTCAGCTGTTAGCTTTCTGGTTTTACAAGGGATTTTACCCTTGGCTTTGTTGTTAGCAGCTTACCATGATAAGACAATTACAGTTTTTCTCAAAACAGGCTTCATTTCAGGTGAAACTATTTCTTCACCCGTGTGCTTCATAAAAAGCGCTACAAAGGAAAAGGGTTCAAAAATATTTTGCCTTTAAAGACACTTCATGATGCTGCATCCATGTTCTTAAACATACCATCAAAAAAAGTCCTGTCAGTCAGGACAGCCGCACATCCAAGCATTTTCTTAGCTCAACTGCTAATTTTCCTAGCCCTACAGTAAAGCTCATGTGGCACCTTTTGGAGGGCACAGTGCTACCATTTTTGGGCATCTGCACAGTTATGTTTGCTTGAGAAGCAAGACCACACTTCATTGAGGATGCTCTGATTCACAGCATCATCGTTTACCTCACACTCTGCCTCTAACAGCTGCCTTTGTTCTGCTATCTCTGTTGCTGGTCCTCAGTACTCACAAGGAGCATCTCAGAGCTGGGACAGTAAAGAGAGTTCACTAATGAATTTTGTTTTCAAAATAGAGCAATAAATTTTACTTTGATAAAAAACAGGAAACAAGCTGTACAGATTTGGCAGAACATCTATTTTGGTAGCATTCTATTAAGTGTGCTGCCTTCCAGTCAAAGCACTGAGGATCACAGTAACATTTTTTTCCATGGGTAATAATACCTTTCACACTGACATGGATTAAGGTGTCTATATTTGACCTTTCATTCTCTTTGGTTAACCCCTTAGCATATCACTAGTCCAACTGATTTATACAAAAATCGCAGATACATTGCTTTTCTTTGTATTTGGCTACTCAAATTTTCTTCTAGTCCTCAAAACGATCTGCCCTTACCAGGAGTTTTGTGCAAGTGAAAGCACAACTGGGTCTCTGTTTTCCACGTTGTACTTACTAACAGTTACAAGGATACTAGCTTCTCCTGGGCTTAGCTGCATTACCATTTTAAAAGATTTTTTTTTTGTCTGAATAAACTCTTGTACTTTACCAGTTACTCATACTGTTTTCTTTCCTTTCTGCTGCTGGATCCCTTTTTCTGACCCTAATGAGGTATTCATTAAGAAGCCTCCATGCTGATCCTTTGCTTTTAATCTTTTAACTTTTCCCTCCAGGCTGTTCCTAACATTCTCATTTAAAGAAGACAAGTCTTTTCTGAGGCGCATTGGCCTTGTGTGATATTTTCCCACTGTAGGGATATCTAAATTAATTATATAAAAGAAAAGTAATCAAGAGTCTCAATCAGACACAGTGAAACAAATCCTATTACGTGTTGCTGAGTTATGAGACACGGAAGACAACGCTTCCTCTGAGCGAAGGTGGTGAAATCTAACATCCAGTTCCCTGCACAGAAATTCACAATACGTTTGCGTTTGCTTTTCCAGTATGACAAAGGCTATTTCAGCATGAAGTCAAAAGAAAAATAACATTCAACATGAGGTTTATTTTCCCCAGAGCCCTAACACTTTGACTAGTGGGAAGTTACATGGAAATCACTAGCCATGGTAGTGATAGAGCTTCCACGTGGGTTTAGTTAACATGACAGATAGTTGAGTGATACCGGTACGTCTGTGTTCACACAGACATGCTGCATCTGCATGGGTGCTTGTTTTTCAGCGAATGTTTTCATTACTCAAAGTAACAGCTTCTACCAGTCACTTCAACCACATTGGTGATAGGTAAGAAACAGGGATGTGATTTGTTTGAGGTTTTTAGAGAGGGAAAGTCTTTTTAGATTGCAGTGTGCAACATGAACCATTCGCAGCCAACTCATCCCATTGCCATTGTATTAGAAAGTGGAATATCTACCTGTTTGACAGAGGTCTCTCCATTTCTGGGTAGAAGCAGAGAATCCTGAGTGGTTTATTTCTCTCTCCCCTTTTTGACAGATTAGCCATTTTGTTGATGAAAACAACTGCACGATGTATTACTAAAACTTGTTATTCATTAATTTACACTTGCTTTCTGTGTTTGCAGGGGGGAATAAAAAGGAAAAATAAAAGGCACGTCCTAAAGAAGGGACTGTATATTAAGCCTGTAGAGCTCTCTGGTGAATCATGGGGCCACGTGGTGGCTGAGCTTAATGTCAGGAAAATGTCCTTTTGAGGATTAATGTATAGGTAAGGCCTCACACATATCAGAATGTTTCCACACATGTCCAAATGCTACTGATTTGCTGCATGACTTAGAGCGAGTTTATATATGTAAACTCTCTTGTAGCACCTTTCTTACTGTTTTACAAGAAGGTACGGATAGACAGTGCCTTGTACCAGAAAAGTAAAAGTAATGTTATCTTGCAGAGTATTGCTCATCCTGTTATTATCTCACTGTTCAGGAGCTTAAGTTGCATACATAGGATTAACTTCTGCCTCTGCACCTTCTAGCTTAGCAGAAGAGTAACATGACTGTGGGAGAGTAGGCAAACGACACTGGTTTCTGAATAAATTGAACTACCAAGACAAAGCAAGGAAGCTTCTATTTGGACTAACCTGAAATTCCACAAAGTCATCCTATTACTTCCCATCTTTATCTAGAAAGTCATTAGCTCTGTGTCCTACCCTTCCTCCTGAAAACATCTTTGCCTAGAGGAAGCAAAAGAAACCTAATTAAAACATCCCTTTTGGTAGTTTTATACTAATAACACCACTGATAGTGAGTTCTGTCATTCACGGTAAGGCTGTAAAACAGAAAAAGGCCAAAGAACTTGCACCTAGATTCAGAAAAATCCTTTTCTCTCAAAAGGAGGTGATTTGCTTCATGAGGAAACAGTTGCAGCTTTGGCTTTCCAATCCATTTTCTACTGCGATTTCTGCCAGTGACAGAGGTTGACAGCAATTGCGTATTGCTGTGGGCACATCACTCATGCATTAACCATTTTAGAACACTGTCATTTTTTAATTTAGATGCATAAAATCCCATTTTCTGCTAAATTATCAACAACCACTAATATAAGCAAGAGTTTTTACACTTATGTAAATTTTACTTGGTTTTACCCAGAGGCCGGTAAGCATATACTTACTGACCTCACTCAGTACCTGGGCTTTCACAGAGTAAACTCTTACAGCCAGTCCTTATCTGGCCATACTGATATTTTTTTTTTTTGCCTCCCTATGGTAATACTTATTTTTCTTCCTTTAATGACACATAATTCTGTTATTTTACCATTCTGAACAGAATCTGAGAGACATTTTGTCCTTTACCGTATTTTTTTTCTCTCTGGACGAAAAAGCAGAAGAGGCCCATGTTTCATGACACACTACATTTCATTTCATACACTTTATGTTGCAGTACAGCTACCTGTAATAAACTAAAAGATTTACCTTTGTCATTGGCTTATCTCAGCTATGAGGAAGAGTTAACACATATCTGTCCTCCCATGTCCTGGAGTCAGTAAGAAAAGAACAGTTTGTGAGCAAGGAATCCCCACAGACACTAATATTCTGGGGCTCTGTTCTACAAGCCATAGTCTGTGTGAGTAGCTGTAACTCTCAAGGCCACAAAACATTGTTTACACTGTAACTGTGATCATCCAGTGGTAAATCTCAAAATCCAAATACCCTCTGAAGAGGGAAATATTTCATTCACCTCCCAAAAGAAAGATTTATGCAGCACTCCTGAGGTTACTAATCTCTCACTCCATTCTGCTGTATAAAATAATTTCATATGCTGTGAGTTTTCACTGTGCTAAAATGCAAAGAAAGGCTAACTCTTCCTTTCCTACCAACACTGGTGCATCCGATTCATTAAAACCTTTGTCTGCAGATGCCTTAGCAAAGCCCAGCCTTCTTTCCTTTACCCATCCAAAATGTTTCTGTCGAGCGATACGGAAGGTGCCATGCCCTTAATGTCATGCTGAAAAGTCATAAAAAGTCATGAAAAGTCTATTCACACCATACCAAAAGAGCAACAGTCTACATGGAATACTTCCAGCATTTGCTTGACCTGGTCTGTAGTGACCTCAGGAATTGCATCCTCCTCTCCAGTGGCAGTAGGTTTTTGAAAGTTTGGCTGAGTTTCAGGAGCTTTGTAAAGCCTACATGGTAAAAGCACATAACTATGTGATTTTCTAAGTTAGCAAAAGCAACTTCCTTTTTGTAATAGTCTGTGCCTGTTGTACACTTTAGAGCAGCACTCTAAAGCATCATCCTTCCAGGTGTTTCAGATAACAGAAATGCATCATTTCTGCTGCCGGATCTTTGATACTTGTAGACTCCACACTTCTTTTTTTCAAAGAAGTTGTATAGAGAAAAAGCTCTTGGTGGGAACAATGTTCTGTCAAAAGACTAGCTCTGCCATTGCTACACAGCAAGTTTCTTGATGCCTCAGTGAAACTAGAGAAGGAGCAAGTGGCTGAAGTGCAGACACATCAGCTGGTTTAATCACAGAATGAGATCATGCCAATAAGAAGAGAAATCCAGAAAACTTGCCTTTCCTTAAGCACTGGAGATGATCTCAAGTTGATAATCATATTGACACCTTTTCAGTAATTTTGAATTTCAAAATGGACATAAAAAAGCTGAAGATCCTCAATTCCATAAAGGATCGTTATGTTTCTTCCTGTCAGAGCCAGTTCTGGCTTCAGCGATTCTTGGTATAACTGGGACCTCCCAGTTGCATCTCAGACGGAAACTAGAGTCTTCATAAATTCAGATACTGTGTTGCTTTGCTGGTTTTTAACAATCCAACTGCCTAGGTGTCTCTCTGTGCTGCTCAGAACATTGTCTCTTCCTTGAACAGTAGAAGGAAAAGTCTCTGTATTGCATTCAGAGCAGTTCGTGGAAGTGGCCTTTATTCCCCCAAAAAGGCCACTCTCCAGGAGATCTCTAACTTCTACTGTACAAGTGAACCATTGACTAATACTGAGAAGATTGACAGTAAAACTAAGAACTCTTTCAGTGTTGTATGCACAAAGACACACACTCTAGCAAGAAATAAGAATGACCAGAGAGACCAGTGATACTCAAAACAGCATGGAAAATGTCCTGTAACCTTTTGTAAAGCTCTGCATGCTTGAAATCAGAGTGATGTAACACTGTATTTCTCCTACAAGCTGTGATGGAAGAAGAGTTGTTGTTATTGCTGTTTTCACATACTTACAGAGGCACCCATAAGCTTCAGTGAAGAAGATCACATAACCTTAGAGACAGATTAATAGGTATATGAAATATCCAGGAAGTCAAATTGCAATTTTATTTATTATGTGAATGTAGGTAAGATATCTCACATGCTCTATCTGATCTCCGTTTCGTTGGAAGAGGGCATGATAAGGGCCTTTACCAGTGATATTTTTTTCAGTAAGTGTTTTTTGTTTGGTTGGGGTTGGCTTGTTTGTTTTCCTTTTTCTCTGTTGCCTCTCTGGAGCCTTTTAAATATAAGGCTAAAATACAGATCTGGATCAAGTCCAGAATTAATGCAAACTCCCCTACTCCTCAGGTTGGTGGAGTTCACAGTAGAAGCTTATGGTTCATTCCATATGGAAATAAGGGTGCCAATAGAAGTTTTAGGTGTGTGGTTAGGTATGCAGAAGCTACATTTGTGTAGGATTTGCGCTGCCATGTAATTCAAAAATAGAATACTTTAAAACGTATTATTCCATGGAACTAAGCTATCAGGATAGAAACTTAAAATTCATCAAATTATTTCACTTGCACTTAGCAAACCTGAATTTGATTTCTGTCTTTTATTAAAAATGATCACACGGGGCACACTATGTTTTATATAGGCAATTCCAGCTGCAATAAAGGAAATGTGTTAATCCATTTGTTTACAATCACTCAGAGAAAGTAACCGTGCAGCATGTAACCTTTCACAGCTCAAACTAATCTCACTTTTATTCGTTCTGGGACTTGATGGCTTAATTCTTGTTAACTATTGACTCTTCTGGGTACTTGCAAATACCCTAAAGATACTACATAACCAGGCATTAAATCTGAAGTTAAGAATGTGCAGTAAACTGTATAGTCATAATAAGACAGTACCTTACATTGTGTTGCCCTTCAAAAATCTTTTCATATCAATGCTGAAAACCCTAGTCGTGCCTTGATCTGAAATAGATTTACTTTTTCTTTCCTGGCATCTAATACACAGTAAATGGCATGGTTACCAATATAAGGGGATGACATGTCCCTGATAAGCAGACTTCAGTTTGCCTGCTGATTATTGATCATTTTTATCTCCTAGGAGGGTGCAAATCTTCTTTTTTGGTAAAGCTAATGGCTAGAACAGAGGTGCAAAAATCCATGCAGGATTGATGACGATAGTTAATGCCCTCATTTCAAAGTCTTAATATGTCTAAGTGTCTTCAGCCTCTTTCAGAAAAAGAGGCAATTCTTTACCTTGTGGTATAAAGACAAAGAGTGACTGTCTCCTGTTATTAGCAAACCAATCCCTTTTTCATATTTAAAAACCAATTCTGCTATAGGTTTAATAAACTAGATAAGGAAAAAATTATCTTCATTCCTGTCAAGACAGAGCAACTGAGGTGACTGTGACAAGGGGATATCACATGGAGATTCACTTTTCAGACATCATCTTTTCTGAAGCTTAACCTTTTGATGTTTAGTTTCAGAAGTACTGAACTAGAATTATTAAGCTAGAAAATTTTTTTTACTTTATTTGATTAAATTTTCAGTTTTAAGTTTTTGCTGTGCAGATAAATTTATATTCACATCTCTTAAGGATATATAATAGCTAAGACATATTAAACACCGTACAGTTTGCAAAACATTAATGCAGGCTTGGTCAAAGAAAGAAAACAGAGATTGATCTAATGGATAAACATGAAAGAAAGAGACCAGAAAAATATGTGGAAAATCTGAGATATCTGGATTATTGGGTACACTGTCAAGCAAGAACCAGTGATCTCCAAAACCACTACCTCAGTGGTCTTCCACAAGAGATTAGATAAACCCATGTTGAGAACGATTAATCTTTCAGTGTTTTGGCGTCCAGATCTACATTTATTGAACCCAAGACTGTTTCTCCTCCTCTTAACAGCAGAGAAAAAAAGTTATGTTTGTATAGTGGGAAAGCTCCCAGAAAACAATCTTTACATTTAAACATAAACCTACAGGATCCGAAAAATGAAACCTATAAACTAAAATACTGAAACTTACTCTCAACTGAAGGACTTTTGGCTAATCATAACAAGTGCTCTGTAGATCAGTCAGTTAAACCTTTGTACAAAAAACCCTTCATCATTGCCAAGCTAGCGTTCGCTAAACCACTAAGTTGTGCTGATGTTGAGAAACTCTCATGAAGTTGAGCAATCCTTCTTTGGAACTAACATCTGCGAGTAAAATTTTATAGAAATATGTACATCAGGATTTCCCAACTTCGGGGTGGTGTGTGTGTGTGCAGAAAACAAATCGTACATGAGGAGGGAATTAGGAGAGTTAACTTTGGCCAAAAAGCTAAGTAGCATGAAGAAATGTTTCCAGCATTTCTGGACTCTACAAGTACTATATATAACAGCACATGCAAAAAATAGTCCAGTCTTTCAGTGTTGCTGAAGCTACTAGAATGGTAACTGTGACATTATTACACTGCATGCTGTTTAAAAGAGTATGCAGAAAATTGATCAGATATTACACTGTGGTATTATTCAGCATTTAATGTCCTAAAAAAAGCACTTGGAAGATTTTTCCATCACTCCACAGCCCTATAAATTAGTGTTTAGAGGTGGCCTTTGACTTATGCCAATTTATGCCACATCCATTTCTAACAGAGTGTTGAGTGTTTCTTTATTCTGTGTTTTAAAAATCTAGCCAACTACTTGCTAGTTTTCTATCTGTGGTTATCATTTCTACTCTCCCTATACTCCTGTTTTTAACAGCTGTGAGACATAAACCTCATATACTTGTACCCAAACATCCCTTAAGTGCATAGAAATACACTGGCACTGTTTAACCCCTTTGACATAAATATAGGAGAAGACACTGATTATTTCTACTTATCTGGCACAAGACAATTAGTTAATATTTTTTTGGTTCTACTTTCCTCATCTACTAGTTTCAATAAAATAAATGCTACCATAACACTAATGACCTTTCTTCTCTATCTGGATTGAAATCTTTTTGGCCTTACTACCATTAGAGAACTATTTTGGTAAATAAATAATTTGAAACAGTAACATCATCATGCACTGACAGTATACGAAGGGGTCACAGCAAACCGAGGTGTATTATCAAAAGAGTTAGGGAGGGGCTAAAAAATGTTAAAAATGCTTATATTTTCAAATTGTGAAATTGTTTACAAATCATGAAATATACACACTACTGGAGATTAAAAAAAATTCTAAAAAGCCACCACTTGGATAACAAACAGGCTTATGTTGCCTTCCAGTTTCCAAAAATCCCTTAAATACCTTCAAAAGTATAAACCACAGTTTTGAAGTGGCATTTTCAACAATAAAAAAATCTCCCTCCAGAAAGGAAGATACATGGTCAAGTTAGCCTGGACTTGTCTAGAATTACTTTCAAGAATACTCCCTGGCTGATATTTGGAAAAAGAGTTGTGTGATTAGCAACATGCTGAGTTAGTTTTAAAATAATTTTTTTAGTCTAATGAGTACGTGTCACTATTTTTCCATCTGCGTTTTTAAAGAAACTGTACTTTTAGTCTCCTTTTAAAAATACTCTTCTTAAACTCTCCAAAGTTTTTGAGCCAAATTAAGCTTCACATATCTTCGAAAAAATAAAATATCATGATCTTGTTTAATGGCTTAAAGGGCAAGAAGTGGACTGACAGGAAAACCAGGAATGTACTATTATAAAGAAATTAGATATAAGCTAGTAGATACTAATATAAACTTAAAATAGTTTACTCAGGTGCATTATACTGTACGTAAATGCAGAAGTTCAGTGATGGGTATGCATGATGGAAACACAATGCCTTGTGTTTGCATCTTAAATAATCTTGAAGGATAGGGATATTTTACTTTGAAACGTGATGGCACTTGAATATAACGCAATTCTCTTATTTTAAAATAGGAAATACAGACCTCTAGTGGTCGAAGTATATATTATGAGTTCAAAGCGGTTTTAATGTCACTATGCTTAATGGTGTTACTTTCCTTACCCGTTACATTTCCCCACTCACTTATTCAAAACCACACACCTCCCCATTTGCACAGTTCAGTCATTCCACCAGCACTGATTTTTCCCAGTGGAAGACATCGTTTCATCTGTCCTTTTCTCACAGAAATGTTATGACTGAAACTGAGTACAGGTGAAAGATACTTGGGAAGTGAAGGGAAAATTAATGAGTAGTCTATGAAAACAAACAGAAGAGAGATGCTCATTCTTTTCAGAATAAACTATGAATCTGTCATATGGAAAGACAGACTCTTTTGAAGTGTGCTGGAAAAAATAAACACAGAGAAGGTCAGAGTACATAAACAGTTCACATTTACAAGGTAGCAATAACTGTTCTTCTGCTAGCACAGTAATAAGCCATTTAGAGTTTTGATGTACCAGAAGAACCAGATCCTAGAAAGATCACAGGCAGTTTATTTTCCAGCTATATCGAGCCAGCACAAATGGAGCAGACCAGCTTCAGCTCTTGCAAGGGAAAGGCACAAGGAAGCCACATAGAGGTTAGAGAATTAAAAAGATAAATACTTTAAAATAAAAAAAGCATACACCACAAAATTAGCAGTAATTTCAACTGAATGGCAGTCACTTTATAAGAGACTGAACAGGAGGACAGCTATTAAATGAAAATGCACAGGCCAGTACAAGGTCCTGAAAATTGTGTTTGTGCTGATGTCAGAGCACCTCCTGATCCAAAATTGCAAAAGCAACCACCAACTCGACAGTTATCTATATGGGTCTGTTGAAGCTTGCTTTCTATTTGGGGTGCTCATGAGCTGATGTACACAGTGTTCCAGTCCCGTACTGCCTATCGCAGTTCCATTACAGTAATATTTTATTGTCATTTACCATGAAGTCAGACGCAGACCTGTGTGGAAGATAGTGGCAATGATGACAGGAGGCCTATGCACATAAAAGGCCACAATAGATTGAATTGCCTTTATTTGCCCAAGTGTTTGCACTTCTCTCACCCTCCTCAACTCACCTATCAACTCTGGACTAAAAATACTTAGGAAAGCCTCGAGGTGGGGATACAGACTGTTAGAAGGAGCAGCAGAAATAAGAAGAAAGGTAAATTTATAGCTTTACATCAGGAACACTGAGAAAGCAGGAAAGAGGCTGAAGTAGGCATATGAAGTAGAAGAAATTCTATGCATTAAGGCAATGAGGATAAGGGGGTTGTTCTGCTGGCTAGGAAAAAGAAAGGCAGTGCAATAAAGCACGTACATAGAAAGTGTCATTAGTTGCTCAGCAACTAGAAAAAGAAGATAGAAGAAATTAAGAAATGGGATGACTTAACTCAAGATAAAGAAAAAAAGCTTATAACACCAGAAAGAAACAAACATAGTTAATGTATTGAACATGCTGTTCCAAACATTTTTCAGCCTCTCTTCTCACTGTGCAATAATTTTATATAAAAAATAGAATGCATCATCTTGAACACGGAAATACCTTGTCATTTGTAAGAAAAGCAAATAAACTACTTACCATCAGAAGGAAAAAAACCCCATCAAACTCACATTACCTAATGGTGAGGTGGATACACTGTGGGGGAGTTGGTCAGTCTGAGTTTATTTAGTCTTTGTCAAAGCAAATATCAAAACACATTTTTGTTTAAAATGTGACTCATGACACCTGCTTACCTATTTATAGCTGATGAAGTTCTCACAGAAAGCCACAGTCAGTGCAATCTTATCTTTCAGTAGGCAAAGTGCTGTTTACCTTGCATGGGCTTAGCATTTCTTCTTGTTTCCACAGGCAGCTTAATTAGGATGCATGTTCACCCAACAGAAGCAATGAATGGAGTGGTAAATAATAGTTGGTAGAGGAGTCTGAGGCATTTAATTATCAGTGACTTATTATAATCATTGTAATTAAAAAAGATAAAAGGTCAAACAGGACAGTAACATCCAACAGGAGTTTGCTGCTCACCAGATAATTTGCTTTGAGACTGATGTAGGCATGCCATTCACAGTCACATCAATTCAATCCTCTTAGAAAAAAGCTTCTTGTGTATCAGCCTTAAAATGATCCAATTATCATTATGTTAACACAGGTCATTTGAGATGCTTTAAATGGAATTATCAGTGTGCACAATTTCAATACTTGCATCTAACTGGCCAGAGGTTTAACCTGCTCTGGTGAATTCTGGCAGCATAAAGCTGTACTAGCCATCTATTTCTGTAATGTTTTTGAACAACCTGCTATACTTCCCATGTAGAAGTATCTGCTTTGCAAAAAAATTTATATAACCGTGATTCTGGGACAAGCAGGTGAACTGTGGCAAGTGAAAATAACAGCAAAGTGACAGTGGTAGAGAAAAGAAATCATTGCCTGTAAGTTTTAACTACCACACTTGCCCTGCCTCACCACTCAGCGCTGCTGTGGGCCCATACTTTCCTGAACAAATTACTTCCCTCTCCTATGTTAAAGCTTTTCCTAATGCTCTAAAGTTATAGATGTCCTTGAGGCAGCAGATCTACCTGAGGCTATCTCTGAAACTTCAGCATTTTAAGGAAACTTAAAAATTCAGCTTGCAGTTAGCAGTGCCTTCCTCACTGTGCTTCAGATGTAAGGCTCCACAGTTCCCAGCAACAAGCAAACTGTTTTCAGATGTACATATGGCAAAGCCATATTTGTTTACCCCAAAGCAACCACGTTACCTATTCCTACTTCCTTTTCATTTACTGAAAACAGTGAAGGATTTCTTTGCTGATTGATTGCAATTCCTTAGTATAATTTAAAATGGATAACATACCAAAGCCACATTCTTTGCACAATTCCCCCAACTTCAGTGTTAACCAAAACCTGTCATTCCAGAAGGGTTACAGTCTTACACAGGTAAATTCAAGTGTCATAATATTTCTTGGCCAAGTTCCTTATTCTTCAAAGGAATTGTTCTGACTTCTTTACTTTTCAAGCACTCCAAAATAAGCTCAGGGAATTCAGTACCTTACAGAACTAGATACAAGTTTCCTAACTCAGTATTTTTTTTTTAACACATTTCTGAAAACGTAATACAATCATTACACTTTCTTGTAAGTACATGTGCTATTAATTGCATCAACTAAAGCTTCTACTGGCATGAAAAAGTACAGGGCACTTTATGGGTAGAAAAGGGGAATAGGAAGTTACACAATGAAGCACACTACACCGAAGGGGTGGATAAAGTGACCCTGAGAAAGGTGTCTTGGCATCTACCGCTGCACAGAAACAATCCCATCAAAGGGGGAATATTCACCATCACCTGCATTTGTCTTAGCCACTGAATCTGCCAGTTAGTATACAGAGAGCAGGATGCACTTGCCAAATAGTAGCACAGATTGGTTAACTCGGTCACAAAGAAAGCTCTTGCTCAGCCTTAACTGGGCCCTGATCTACTTACTGCAAGTCTAACTTGCAGTCGTGATTTTTTTAGTAAAGATTTCACTACAGTTTCTTACTGCTAAATTCTGGGCTGTAATCTCCTTGGGTATGTGAGTGAGTAAAGGCTGTGATAATGAACAGACCACACAGCACCACCATCTAGCTGGGACGGGACAAACATTACCAGACCTTGATGTTGCAGAACTTATCAGTTATTGTCAAATCCCCTTGGGCACTTACACAACTAAGGGATGAGATAAGGGGATTTATCTTGAAATCTTTTTATTGTGGTTCTCCCTGTCCCCTGGATAGCATGACCTTCCACAGAGCCAAAGACCATGTATTCCAGATTTGGCACAGTTTGAAAGCAGGAAGTTTTGCTGAGGATGTATTGCAGTGCCACAGGTGCTCAGAATGGTGCATTTCTTTGCATCAGCTGAATTTGCTTGACTTCATAACTTCTTAACCACAGCAAAATTAGTTGATGTAATTCTGAGGCATGTGTTCCAACTGAGGCAACAAGACTAATTCACTGAGTGGAGACACTGGGAGGTGCTGCATTGCACATCTTGACAAAGGATTTATTAGTTGCATTTAAGTAGGTATTCCAAACTTGATGGAATTATCATGAGCCTAAATCTTGAAATTACTCTGCTAGCTTTATGAAAATTTATTCATGCAAACATATAATAGAACTTGAGCTAAGATAGAGAAATAGAGTCTTTTAAAAGCTAATAAATTCAGAGCCAAATGGGGACCTTAATCACAAGATGCTGTCTGCAACCCCTATTCTGGGTTCAGCTCCTGGTTCTGCTTCAGACTTCCTGTGTTGGCTTTGCTGAGATGTATCTGTGCCTCACTTGCCTGTTAAAAAGACAATCCATTTGGAATAAGGTTTGGTTTGTCTCCCAACAAGAGTGTGTCAAACACTTAATAGAGTAGCATTCTGCACTGAACAGGAAAGTCTGTGCTGAACAACGCAAATAATGAGCAACCACCTCCGTAATGACATAGCCCATATTTCTATAATGACAGGTATATTTTCTTTCCAAATGCATCTGTACTGCCCAGAGTCTTAGGGTGTGTATGTTTATCTATATGAAAGTGACTTTATATGAAAGTGACTTTAGAAGGGTTTTGTTTGTTGGTTTGCTGGGGTTTTTTAAGCCAATATATTTCACTTAATCTGTGTTTGAGGCAGCACAAGTAGGGTTTGGCTGACAGCTGTCAGGATCCCGCACACAGCAATCAACACTGCTCCGCAGTAATAAGTATTGATTTTTCATTTTATTTTTTAAAACTCCCCCCTATTTTTGGGAGAAGAGTGTCTATTTGTAGACTCTGGAAAAGATTTACTGTCAGAGTCCTTTACAGAGTATTACCTGCTTCCTAAAATCTTAAGTTATTAATAAGGAAATCATTCTTGCAGAACACACAAACCCTGGCAAAACAAACAGGTGCCCTGTAAAGGAGGGTTCATACCCTTTACCTACACTTAATATGGTCCAGGAATATTTTTCATACTCTGAGACTGCAGCATCAACTCTTGGATACATAACTTTTGTCAGTAGCTGAAAAGGTAATGTGAATTCTGGTTCTCCCTTGCACCCTTCCTAAACTTTTTCTACAGTTATTAATGTGCACCTAATCGGCACACCTGGATTTTAACAGAATTTTTCCTCACTAGTAGTTAAAATCCATAGTTCCAAGCCATATTGGGAGCTAGTTAACTTGTGAATATTTAAGGTATTTATAGTACAACAGAACACTAGATTGTGTCATCTTTTTCTGTGATGTAAAAAGAATGAAGCTTAATGTATAGAAAAAAAAATTTCTAATTATTCACATCAGAGGTCAAAATGAGGACCTAATCTGAGTTCGCTTACTTTCTTAATGCATTACACTTTTTATTTGCAGAATGGAATGGTGTTCAGAGTGCTTAAGTGTAGGTCTGTGATACCTGAGTAACAACTTCGTTCATTTGTGTTCACCTGTTTATGGAAAAATATAACCTAAAGACTGTCCTGAATTTACAGTAATCTGCTATTTTGAATCTCTGTTATTACTTTTATGACATATGTCCCCTAACCAGTCTTATTTTAAATTGCAACTTTTTTAATTAGAAGAAGTTTTAGATTTCAGTTACGTTACAGAGTCTAACAATATTCAGCCAACTCCTAAAATTCTTACCTCTGTTCTATTCTGCAAACAAAGTCTATATTAAAATAGAAACTGGTTGAGGAAACACTTGAAGATGGCTTCTTTTTCAATTACATTTAACTGAAACCTTAAAAAAAAATTAAAACCCTGTCATGACTGTTCTTTTCCTCTTTTCTGTTCCCAGGTGTGAACTTCGTATTTTCTCCCAGAAACTAGGTTACAGCTGAAGAAATCAAGATGGTCCCAAATTACTCTACCGAAGAAACAGTTAAAAGAATCCATGTTGACTGTCCTGTTTCAGGAAGGCACAGTTACATCTACATTATGGTTCCAACTGTTTACAGCATCATCTTTATCATAGGCATATTTGGGAACAGCCTGGTTGTTTTTGTCATTTATTGCTACATGAAATTAAAAACAGTAGCCAGCATCTTTCTTCTAAACCTGGCACTGGCTGACCTGTGTTTCTTAATAACCCTGCCACTCTGGGCAGCCTACACGGCCATGGAGTACCAGTGGCCTTTCGGCAACTGTTTGTGTAAGTTAGCGTCGGCAGGGATAAGTTTCAACCTTTATGCCAGCGTGTTCCTCCTCACATGCCTTAGTATTGACCGGTACCTGGCCATAGTGCATCCAGTGAAGTCCCGAATTCGACGTACCATGTTTGTTGCCAGAATAACTTGCATTGCCATCTGGCTTCTTGCTGGGGTGGCCAGTTTGCCCGTCATCATTCACCGTAATATATTCTTTGCTGAGAACTTGAACATGACAGTCTGTGGTTTTCGGTATGACAACAATAACACAACGCTCCGGGTCGGGTTAGGTTTATCCAAAAATTTGCTGGGCTTCTTAATTCCTTTTCTGATCATATTAACAAGCTACACCTTAATTTGGAAGACCCTGAAGAAGGCATATCAAATTCAAAAAAACAAGACCAGAAATGATGATATTTTCAAGATGATTGTTGCAATAGTATTTTTCTTCTTCTTTTCCTGGATTCCTCATCAAGTGTTCACTTTTCTGGACGTATTAATTCAATTACATGTAATAACAGACTGCAAAATCACTGATATTGTGGATACGGCTATGCCCTTCACCATTTGCATTGCTTACTTTAACAACTGCTTGAATCCTTTTTTTTATGTCTTTTTTGGAAAAAACTTTAAAAAATACTTTCTTCAGCTAATAAAATACATTCCACCAAATGTCAGCACACATCCAAGCCTAACAACGAAAATGAGCTCCCTGTCATATCGCCCACCAGAAAACATACGCTTGCCCACTAAAAAGACTGCTGGGTCTCTCAACACCGAGTGATGCGTTTTGCAATGCCCTTTTTTTGAACAGCCTTGCGAACGAAGCAGCAAGAATAACAACTCCATCTGCAGCCCTGAACATCACAGCTTACTGCTCATTACAGAAACATTAGATCACCTCAGAGAAATTATACTGTAAAGATTTAGCAGTGGCCTTTTATTTTACAGTGTGAAGAGGACTGCTTGGTTTTCATTTTGGTTTTCTTTACTGAAAGCAACATAAAAGGTGGACAGGCATGTCAGAGTTTCTGTCAGCATCCTGCCATTTCCTCTGAACTACAAGAGAAGGGTAGAGAAAAGTCCTAACTTGAGATCTTTTTAAAGGAAAAGCTTGTATAAGTTACATGAATTAAGAAAGACCTGTTTCGCACATACATGAGCTATTCCAGACTTTGTTCAAGTTGGTGGACTCATGCCGCTTGTTTTTGTAATGATGTAAATGTCATATCATCATATTTATAGTATGTTTTCAAATATATGCTATATATAGAGGCCCAATTTTAAACTCGAATGAAAATTTAAGGTACTTGAAATTTGTCTCATTCTGAGTTATGCTACTATTTTTTATTTTTAAAGTGGCAATTCTTTCATAATTATAGATGTAATAAAATGCAGATTTATTTATTTAATATAGAAGAAATATTTTTAGATTTATACTCTTACTCATAGATTTCAAACTTTGCTTCATAACTGTACATTTATATCCCAGTGGGTATTTTTCAGTAGTTGTTTGAAATACACCTACATATACATACACAGACACACAAAATGGGGTTCACTCAACCTTTCCTCATGATATGTCACACAGACTTTGAAGAGCATTACTTATGGAGTGGGTTGACTCCATAGTCTGTGTGACTAAAAGTATAATTCTGTATTTGAAGACGTGAGTTTTGGGATAGAGATGATCAGAAAACTTCAAGCTATTTTTGTATAATAACCAGTGCACTCAATGAGAGAAACTGCCAACTAATCAAATCCACTCAATTTTTCAAATTCCTGGTCTTCTACTAAACTCACTTTCTGATAAGTAAAAATGTGACAATGCTTATATTATAGTTTAACTAGTAACGCTTTTAGTCACATCACAAAACACCTGAGACCAAACTTGACCCTTGGCTTTTATGGAATTATTCTCCATTTATACAAAACATTATTTTTTTTTACGTAGAGTATTTGCTCCCTCTAGGACCTTTTATTATGCATATGGAATGAAATCAAATTTATACTAGCATAAATCAGAACAAAAGTCTGGCTCCAAATCCATACAAAGGAAAGGAAAAACGCAATAAGCACGGTAGGAAGTTACAACTATGGATATCCTCATACATCCTTTTTACCTCAAATAATGAGCTCCAGAAAATATTTATTCTTAGGTCACACCTGTGTATTGTCTTCAAAGATAAAAGAGTCCATAAATACTTTTTGACATAACAAAACTTAAGAAAAATTCCAAACCTTTACATATATCATGTAGAAAATTACATGACCCTTGAGAATTTGCATTATTTAAAATTTTCAAAATTATACATCTAATGTGGCTTTGTCTCAGGTGGCAAGTGGCTGGATTACCTATATTTTTTTATTATCAGTCTCTTGCATATACACAAATACTATTTAAAATTTTTTGTTGCTTTAGGAAATCATTTTAAATCAAAACACAACAAAAAAGTTATTCTGTAGTTTAATACTTAAAAAATGGGACTAGAACCAGGTCTGGGAATTTTGTGCCTCTTCCTGCTCTTTCATTCACTTACATTATGGCAAGTTTCTTCAGTTTTGCCTTTGTTCTTTCAGCTGCAAAACTGGGACAGTCTCTACTAAAATGGGAACAATCTCTACTTACATATGTCACAAGGCACTGTGAGGATTCACTGAAAATTCTAAAGCTGCGTGTTAAAAAAAAATGTTCTTTCATTCAAGGTTTAAGTTAACTTAATTGCAAGCTATTCTCTCAAAATTTGAAACCTGAATGTGTCATTTAAAGACACAGTTAAATTACTCCTGTAATATATAACAATTTATATTTAGCTTCTATCTATCCTTACATGCGAGATGGCCATTCCTTAAAAATGAATATGGCACTAGTCCCGGGCATCATAAATCGCGTCCAGGTAAGGAGCGGTGCCTCAGTAAGCAGACAAGGCCTGACGGAGCTCACCCTTTACCTGTACAGAGCTCTGTGCATGGGCACATGGGCCTGTGCTGAGCGGCACTGGGAGCTTCTCGGGCATCGCCCAGCAGGCTGTGCTTGCAGCCTGCTGGAAGCAGCCACAACCCTGGGGTTCGTGTCAAAAGGTGTTAGAAGAGACAGTAATATTTCCCTGTCTCCTGATGGATCTGGAGATCCTCTCCTGGGGCAAAACTCCTGTAGAAATGTGATACAAACGTAATGGCCTCCCAGACGGACGCTTTCCTTGACAGGGGCTAAGCAAGCATTTCCTCATCGCCTGCTGATCCCTTTGGTCACTGACATCCAGTATCCCCAGTGACCCCAACAGATAGCTCATTTGCAAAACATTGATTGCATTACCACAAGAGCCATCCCAAAGAGAAGATAGATATATATGTATAAAAATAAAAATGAAAGCATATTTGCACAAGTGATAACTAAGTATTTAGCTGAAAGGACTCATATATCACCAAGAAGAAAACGAAGTAGAATCAGTAGTGATCCTGAATGATAAAAATGACGGTATTACAGCAGAGAACAGAAGCCATTGGTTAGTGATTCTGATAATTTCGTGCCAGATCCTACATTTTTAAGAAACTCTGTAGCCTAGCTGCATGTGCCACCTGTGCTTACCTGCGCCATGGGAAAAAGCACAAGCATACACATTTGCTGGGCTGCTGCAGGAAAGGCAGGAGGGGATTGCAGATGGTGTGCTGCAAAGGCTAGACTGACCCTGAATTGATAGGCAAAGAAAGTGGAGGGCAAAGCTGCTGTTAAATAATGCTGGGAAATTTTTTTTCTCCTAAGGGGCAGGAAAATAGTCATCAGCTGCCAGGTATAGTGGATCTTAATTTAGTGTTTCTGTAACAAACAAACACACAAAAAATATCAATATATACTGAAAAGTATCCAGAAATCACACTCCCCAGCAACTCTAACTGGGCAGCAGCAGAAAGCAAACTTTCAGAGCACCGAGTTACTGTGTACAGCCACATCCTGCAGTTTCAGGCATCCCCCCCAAAGCCCCAAGCTGGCAGCCAACTGAAGGTTCCCCATTTCCCTCAGCACAACCACCAAACCACTTCCATCATGCATCTAGCTGCAGCCAGTGCAGGTGCTGAGAAACACATTGTTGGTGACCCTTACGCTCCCCTGCCCACCTACTTGCTGAAAATACTGGGGTGGAGACCTGTGCATGGGGTGTGCACAGCAGCAGTGTGATGGAGTGAAGGATCTGGCTGCTGCTGTGGGCCTTTGGCTACACGGTCCCTACTGAGGGGCAGGCAGGAGATGGCCGGAGTATCCTTTGGTGCAAGAACCTACTCCTTGCCAACAGAGGAGGAGGGAGTAAGACCTAGCTTTATAGGACTTTACCATCTTTGGGGAACTTTGGGTTGAGTCATCTTAATATCAAAATAAGAACTAGCTGTGTATGCTTAAGACCAAACTCTCACTATCTTACAGAACACAAAGTTAATTAAGATGCAGTAGTAAGCTATTATTTCAAAAAGAAGTATCTGAAGTGCTTTTCATTCTCAGGATGACCAAAGTAAAATACTTGACAATCCACTAGTCTATACTCTTCTGGTGTGAGGAACTCAAGCCAGTATTAATGGGGACAGCATACAGCCAGCCCTAAATACAGGGATCACTACTCCTATCACAGTCATGCTCCGTTGACTTGTTTGAATGAATACTTACTTTCTGCTGGCAGAATAATTACTAAATCACATAATGTTTGACATGTACATGCATAATATTTATTTCTATTTACTGTGCCATAGTACTTTATATGACTTATGCTCTGCTCTACTTGCTTGCCTGCTATATGCCTATCCTAAATCATACTATGTAATCTGCACTGGTTAGCTTAAATTCTAACAAAACAATTACAGATACAATAGGGATTAATTTGGCTTCTCATCTTAACACTTGCCTCATGTTTACATCAAGATGTTGCAGAGTAATTACAAGGCCAAAAGTCCTTTACTTTACCATAACTACTATTTAGGTGATGGTTTTCATCATCTACTTGAAACTGTGACAGCAGCAGAGAATACAGTAGGATTCCCAGGACTGGTTTAGTTTTGCTTGCTTAGGTTCAGCAATGCTGTATCTTCCTGACCTCCTTCTCAAATATACTGAAATGCAAGTATTCGCAGAGAGAAGTTTGCACAGGAAAGGAGAAATACTTGGGAGTGGGTGGAAGAAGGCCTAAAGCAGGGACTTGCTGATTTTGGAAATATTTAGTGTTAAATGTAAATACTAAATTTTATTTTTGCAATGGACTTAAAAAAACCCCAAAAAAACTAAGAATAAATCTTTCCGCTAAGTAGTAAAATCTTCCAGAAAGTTTTGAGAGAGTCTTTTAAGTTCCTTAATAACATCCTGCTTAGTCTGGAGCATACAGAACCATTCTTACCCTGCTCACAAGGTCAGCGTCTCCAGCTCTGCTCTTCTACATCACATTACAGGCTGAGCCAGATCAGCATCCCACCAGCTTGTGCCCAGTGATGAGGCTGTTCTATCAATCATCGAGTCCATTTCAACAGCGACCTCACGACCAAGGCTGAACCAACAAACCCTCAATGTTAATGGCCGAGCTGTCAAGCTCATTGTCACTGGTGAGTTCTGCGGAAGCGGCTAGGCACTCAAGACATGGGTACAGATCACATCCGAGAACAGCACTGCGCGATCTTTTGGGGGGGACTAGTACCATGGCCAGCAGCTTTAAAAGTACATGACAAATGAAGTAACAAGAACCAGATATTTTCTTTTAAATGTTTTCGTGCAGCTGTAATGTGTGAAGTGATGGGTGTTAGTGTTTTCTATTTCAACAGAAATAGTTTTATATTGTTTACTACTATTATATAAGAACTTTCATTGTCTGAAGTATTACTGAAAACATACATGTGATCAATGGATGTCTTTGTGAAAGCCACCTCCCCTGCTGTATTAATCCACCCAAAGCAGAGAGAGATGCTTCTGTATTACTGTAAATACTACACTACTATCAGTTTATAGCTATATATCTTAGGCAATATCATCCTTACCAAAGTATTTCTCTTTAATACTGTAATATTTAATACCACCATTCCTCATTCCTTCCAATCCGAAGTCTAACTCTTGAGATGAACAGTCTATGCCTGCCATTCACAGTGGAAAGGATACCCAGCAAGCTCCAAAAGTGCATGTAGAACAGAAGTTCAGTAATTCACTTGTGTTTCCCAGAACTGGCTAAGCTAATAAAGTTTCCTTGGAATGGGTACTCAATAAAATACTAATTTTCCTATATGCAGGTTAGAGTTTAAGGCAGAATTTAGGCATAACTTTTTAGAAGCTAAATTAAATTATAAGGACAGATTTACCCAGAATATTGTGTCAAATACAGGGTGACATTACATTACCATTAATGGCCCTGAAAAGCCACACTAAGGCTACCTGTAGCCAAGTATTCAATGTAAATTTATCCACTTATTTAGAATAAGCTTTGGTGTTTCTATGCAGTGCCACATTGTATACTGGCTTCTCTGCAAACAGGATCAGCTTCCAGTATAATAAGAGGGATTGGTGCTTTTTCTTATTTTTGTCCAAAAAATGGTAGAATGGATCACATATTGCCATTTTCAATTTGTATGAAAGCAAATTTAATTTCACCTTGCTTATCCCTAGTAAACCTCACTTCATACTCTGCTTTATAGTGTCACACACTGGAAAAAACTGAGAAACAGTTAAAGGCTCAGCCTATGACATTCTTACAGCTTATGTACTGAATAACTTACTTATTTTCTATGTATTTTAATTAATCCTCAGCTTTAGATATTGACAATGCTGTGAGGCTACTATCAAGCACAGGTCCTGGTGCAGGAGGAGGTATACGTACAAAGGGACATACAATCCCTTGGAGCTTTACAGCCAAATCAGAAGGTGAAAAATTTTTAGAATAGGGTGGAAAGCAAAGACTGTTGCTGAACAAATACAAAATTGTGAAGATATTTCACCTTGCCATTAAAAAATTTAAAAAAAAAATTAAACCGAGGTGACCATAAAGCTTCTCTCTCAATGAAAATGAGAAAGCAAAAAATAGAGAAGAAAATAGTGCAAGGTTTTATGTTATGAGTGAGGAAACCCACATATACCCTTCAAGAATTTCCAACTAATATTCTCAAGCAAATGTAAACTCAAGTATTTTTGTGAAATTGAATGAATAACCAAAAGTGGTTTAGTCAATGGACATGTGTAAGATACTAGCAGCTGATCTGCCAGCACTGACTTTTCTTTCAGAAAAAAAAGTTAAATTATGCATTAGAAACCCATCGGATTGTCTTCCTTTCCTGAGCATTTAACTATGTGCTGCATATAGACTTATGTGAGCTTTGCCTACCTAAGCCAAACTCCTCCTCACGCTTAGTTTATCACACAACATACAAAGATGCCAAATAAACCTCAACCCAAACCAGAAACTAAATAAAATCATTTCACACAAATATACTATATATGTATATTTAATTTTGCTGAACAGCTATGAAAGATTAGAATATTAAGTTTGTTTTCACAAGCTTCTATTCATTTAAGTAGCTTTAAGCTTTTATAAGTATTCACTTTTGCACGTTAAAAAACCCTCCAAATGTGACAGAGTTGCAGACCCAAAGCCCTCTTTCTGTATAAGAGCACCTGTAACGTGAGTGAATATGTATTATTTGCAGGATACCTCTCAAAGACAGGTCATAATAAATATACACGAGATGTAATTTCACATACTAGAGATTTGTTAATGCTGAACCTGAGTTTTGGGGTAGAAATGCCCTAGACAGTAATGTGAAGAAGCATGCAGAAAGACATGCCTTACATTGTATACTAGACTGACTATACAGTGCAGTGTATACATGTTAAATCCAGCAGAACTACATTCCTGGTATTCTTGAATTTCTCTGCTTGTCTAGGATAGCTCTCTATACTGTCATCTGTAATTTTTATGTGAGAGTAGACAGTAGGTAATAAATATGCACTGCTCTGTTCCAGAAAATTTATCATATTTTAGACAGGTTTGTCTAACATAACTGTGCAAAAAAAATAAGCATTTTTCACAGAAACATCTGCATCAGACTGACCGTATTTTGAAATACTGAAAATATTAAAACAATCCAAAATAAATGTTGGCTTAACTTAATCCTCACACCATATGGTTAATTTGTTTCTTCCAAGTTTTGTTTCTTAAACCTACAAGTAACTCTGTTTTTAGCTTTAACTCCCAGCTCAGGTAGGAGAACAAGGTACAATCTGATGAGAATGCTGGATTCTAAATGATAATTTACACTATGCGTACAGCTCATACCCACAAATTCTGAGGTTGCATGTAATTTTGTTTTGATCAACAAGGTTTGTGGCTCAGTATCTTGTTAATCAAAGAAAACTTTAAATGTTTATTGGAAAAATACACTGTACTTACTGCTCAAGTCTAGATAATATTCCACCATGGGATAGGCTTCTGCAGTTCTTTCACCTATGGTCTCTTTAAGCATCTAACTTCAGTTTTCTGGTGGGACTCACCACTAATGTGCGTATCAAATATGTTTCAAGAGCTTGACAGATCAGTGCCAAATCATCAACACTCATTAATGTGACCCACAGGTATGCATTGGATTTAAATGTGGAACTGAATCACAATATTGTCAGGACACTAGAAAAGTATACAGTACAATAAAAAAAAAAATCTAAATGCATATTGCAATTTTGACCTCTCTCCTCCAGCCCAAAAAAAGACTGCAAACTTTACATGCAAGGTAAAATTTTCCTTACACTTTACTGCTTATCTTGGAGCTGTTTAAAGGCTGCATTTTCTGCCAATTCAAATATTATGACAAGGTTATTCCGTGACACAACATGCCTTTATCTCTCCTGCGATATCACTTGATTGATGATCTGCCTATGTCACAGGAGAAGCTGATCGACACTGCAAAGTTTCTTAACTTCCAGCTACAAGCAGATCATCAGCCCCAACATTCAAACTTGCAGAGAATGTTAGTGTGCCCAGCAAAACACTAATAGAATCCAGTCCACTTACTACAAATAAAGTTTACTCCTCTGGCCCAATATAGCCATGAAGGCAATGACATCCTGAAAAAAAGTACCATAGATGGGGACATCCCTTATTTCCCCTACAGTGAAATACCTGCAATGCCTGTAGCATTGCATTTACTGATCATATATAATACTGACTGCCAACCAGCACATATTATTTATGTGCTACTGCTGCACTCCAGTGTGCTGCAAATAAGCACTACAATCATAGAATCATAGAATCACAGAATGGTTTGGGTTGGAAGGGACCTTAAAGATCATCTAGTTCCAACCCCCCTGCCATGGACAGGGACACCTTGCACTAGGCCAGGTTGCTCAAAGCCACATCCACATCCACAATACACTATGGCTTATTTCTGTTTGGCATAGCCTTGTATTATTTTACCATGTCTACATTTATCTTTTGTTTTTTCTACTATATGTTCTTGTCCTAACCCATGGAGAGTATTTCATGCATAGCTGTTAAATTCACTATAACAGGGGAGAAAACCACATGGGCAGTACTAAGGATGTGTTCTGTAACTGTGTTAGTCCCACATGGTTTTTAAACGTGTGTTTTGACAGAAAACAAAGGAACATAAGACTTTCTCTATATGCTTTAAATTTGGGAAAAGTTTTATTTCCCAAAAGCATAGTGCAATTCTCTCAGGAGGTCACCGCCAAATTTGAAAACAAACAAACATTCTTATACACAAGTTTTGAATTACGGCTTAAACGTTATTTTTAAATTTAGACTAGATTTCTGGTCTACTATTCATTCTGCTGGCTGCACATTAGACAGGATTTTGCCAGCAGTCATTTCAGTATTTATTTCTGCTTCAGAGGGCCTCTAAGAAACAGGAGAAAAAATATTTCTTAAACAGAAGGAAAAAAAATTAAACATACACTGAACAAGAAACATTTGAAGACAGATCAAGGTAGATGTGATTCCTAGAGCTGCATTACCCACTATTACTTTAATTATATTTAAAATGGGTAGATTTCAAACTAAGAGCCTTTCTAAAAGGCAGAAGCTGTCTGGAGACTCAATATTACTTCAGGCTGTTTGAAAAGTATGAGTCTTCAGGCATTACAGGAATCAAAGTTGCAAACATGCATTTAAGTATACTTTAAAGCCTTTGGTATTCTGCATTTTGACTTTCCAATTCCACTTCGTAATAGCAAGAATTGCCATTCATTCAGAGAAGTCAAAGCAGTTCTGCAAACATTGGCCATAACCCTGTCACAGCTGTTCCTGTGAGCAGACACTGCCTTCTAAACACCCCTCCTATGATTTCTGTAATGCTGTACTGAAATCCAGCTTGTTTCTACCTGAGATGGTATTGCTGTATGGACAGGATTATAATTGCTAGCCTGTTAAATGAGACTTTGCATTTTTAAGATTATGGAAGACACAAATACACAGTCACCTGCAAGTCACAATACCGAGGAGCTGTAAGCATATGGGGAGTGGTACTGTGGCGTGCAAAAGAGATTTATCAAATGAGCATGAACACTGGTTGAATCCTGTTCACACTGACACCAGCTGGACTTGTACTATTGCCTTGAATGAGAAGATAACACTCAGTTCTAGAGTCTTCCACGCTACCATTAATTTTAGAAATGGAGCAAAAATAACATCTGAACAATCATTTTATCTCCTCTTGTACAGAGATGAAAATAGAGCATGCAGCCACAAGAAAACTACCTGCATCATCATGACATAGGCATTGTGCAGTCAGCTGGGCGGCTCAACACAGAACCCATCAAGTCAGAATGACAGAACTAAGCATTTGACCCATGTGCTTGGAAAGGTTGTTTTAAATACAGACCAGACAATCTAGAAAATATGAAAAAATTAAATACTTTATTTTGTTATGCTAGGAGGCAGCTTCCCAGCCATCATCCTTGGGTTTTGGAGTGCACAGCACTTCTTTGTGGCATATATTAATCAGGAAATCAACCTGATGTTATTCTGCCTCACTGTCAGAGAATTTGAAGACATTTGCATTAAAAGCATGTACAGCGTTGCTTAGGAACAGAGATAGTGGAATAAAACCATAAATTGGGAGGAGGAAGATGAGGCAGGAGGAAATCATAGCAGCATAAAAACTTTTATTGGCACTTAAGCATACTTTTCCCTGATTGAAGCAGAATTCATGAAACCATCACAACCCCATGACAAGGGCTGGTAATGATTAGCCCTTAAGAACTACTGTTATTTTGTGACAGTTCATAGCTGGCTTTATTTATTTAGGAAAGGAAACATCAAATCTTTTTTGGACTATCCAAAACTGAACACACAGATGAGCACCAGCTAATTATCCAATGCCAGCATTTCACTGTAGTACAGGAGACTTAGGCAATAATTTATAATTGTAATTAATTCTTGTCACCCAGAGAGTTTAAAGTAATAATATGCACTTCTGTACCTAATACTTATATTATGCTCCACACAATGAAAAATATACAGTCCAATAATGGTGAAGGAATTATTGGAGAAAAAGACAGTTGAGAAACAATTCTAATAAAGTCAGTCAGAAATATTGACAGAAAGATAAAAGTTATAAAAAGAAAAATCAGTGTTTTAATAAAGTCGAGTCTACACAAAGTCTTTCAGGCACTTAACCACATTTGTACCATGATGTAAACAAACACACACCTTTCTCAGAGTAGCTAAAAATTGCTTCTACTTAGTCATGGAATTTAAAAGATTTTTCATTTTAAAGGTCATACAACAAGGCTTCCACAGAACAGAGAACTTTTACAGTCTTCATAGCAGGGACCATGTTTCAGACCCATCATCACATAGATCATGTCCTTTTCCAGTCACCAACCTATCCAAAAACCACAAGCTACTCACACAGCAATTAGACTGCAATACTGCTTTAACTGCTTAATGCAGAAAAGCAATCCTGAGAAATCATCAGTGACATGGGGCGGGGTAGGAGGGTTGTTATTTGTTTGTTTGGGGGGCAGAGGGTATGGGTGTGTGTGGAAGAGGTGCATTTATTATAATTGTTTTCTCATTTGGAAAATACACAGATCTCATGGTCTGGTTTTGTTCTCCACTTCACATGCCTCTTCCAATGAATCTACTCTTTATTTTGGTGTAACCCTTTTTTCTTTTTACTTTTGTTCCCCGCACAAGGCCCTCTGTCCTGGTATTCTCTGATGTTACTAGAATCTTGGCTTTGATTCAATCACATTATCTCAGTAAATTTCAAAAGGTCCAATCCTAACCCTATCATTTCAAAAAACTGCTCACAACTTCAGACAGGCAAGAGCTTACTTCAAACATCACTTCAGAGCCCACTGTCCGCATGCAACCATAAAGCAAGGCGAACATGCAGCAGTCTCCATCCCAACCAACCAGGCAGGTACATCTCTCAGACAGACAATTATTGCAGGTCACTTTCTCTGTCCAGGAGAGGGAGTGACCATCTTCCTGTGCTTATGCCACCAATTTCCAGAAGCAGCATGTTTTCCTGTTCTGCTCCTCTGAGTGAGAGCAATGAGTTGTACGAAGTTGACAGGGAGAGAGCCCCAGCAGAGCAGAGAGCTCTATGACTTCTGTCATCTTCACACATACCCTGTTTCTCCTGCTTTGTTGTTGACCTTGTTAAATCCAGTCTTAAAATGAAATGTTATGGAGACAAATGTATCCATTTGTATATTTCTAAGTTCATTTGTATATTTATATTGCTGGATAAACAAAAATACAATAAGCTGACATTTACTTAAACTCAGAAACAAGACAGTATACATTTCAGCAAGTAGGAAAACTATATATATGAAAAAAGATAATTTCTTATTACAAAAGTATCTGAGCTTACCTCAAGACCTACCCAGTCATAACTCTGAAGTCATAACATGAACCTTTGATGATTTCTCTTTACATAGACCCCACCACAGTTTAAATATGCTTTTTGATAGATAATTTTTAAACCTTTTCAGTCATCTCAAGAATAGTAAAGACAAAAGGGCTAAAACTACTTCTCTACAAGAATTTTTATCTATCACATGAAACATACATTTTGAAGCAAGGACGGAAAGCACTAGAGAAACACAAGGTATTAGAGAAGTACTAAGACTAGACTTGGGCTAACCCTGCTTCTGCTTATACATTTCCTCTGAGGCAGATGTTTTAAGACTGAAAAAACATAATATAATCTTTTGACCACAGCCCTTAAAAATAGCTACTTGGTTTACTACATCACACCCATCAACCCAGTATCGAGCGCACCCACAAAGTCACAACAAATTTCATTGTCAAATTGTTAAATACTCCCCAGTTTGCTGAATTTTCCAAGAAATACAGATCTCCATTAAAACAAAAACAAAACCAAAAAACCCCCATGCTGCTGTGAAAGACAATTCTGTGCAAAGTTAAATATACAAATAAAAATAAATCAAGCTAAGACATCGCCCCATGTGATTTCCTGAGGGAGAATACCCCATAGGATTTCCCGAGCTGGGAACAAAACAATAAGAGACAATCTGTGAATTAATGCTCAAATCCAAACATGAGGACTTTATACACCAGAAGAAATCACTTTTATCTCCCCTGAAACTTTTTAAAAAAATGTAAGCACAGTTATTTATCAGCTCCCTAGTGAAAAACATTTGTGGGTTTTTTTAAAAAAAAAGATGAAGCAAAACAGATGCTGCAGTGCAGAGAGCTGAGCAAAACAAGGAACAGTTGTTCTCTCGCTCTCCAGTGTGCCATCCACATTATTTGCAATCATGCAAGACCTCATAAGGCCACGTGCTGAGGCAGGATGCAGCCCTACTGCCTTGGGAGTTGCACACGTGCAATTGAGATCAGGATTTGGCCACGTACTTTCTTTCCCAGCCCAACAAGCATAATCCTCGCAATATAAATTCTTACAGATGCACGGACAAGCCCCCTCACAGTGTAACTTCACTGCTGTCAGTGCTCACGTCCCCTGTATCGGACACGGCTCGCAGGCACCATATTTGTGCTTTTATCAGGACACTGACCAGCAGAACATTAAATGAGACTGTTCATTTATCAGGCAGCACAAAGGGCAAGGAGGTCTTTGTAATTCTGTCATGTCAAAGCCCACCAAACCATCAGCTTACCCCAGAACGCAGCAGTGTCCTCTCACTGGCAGGCAGCTGGGAAGGCTGTGGCAGTAGTCCTGCGGCCTAGCGCAAGCCCCCAGCTGAAGGCAATTACACCAGTCTGTCTCTCTCTGCAGCACAAAGAGCTTGTTTTTCATCCAGCACAGGGTTCACAAGGTTCTCCAGCCCAAACAGGAGCATCCCCACCACAGAGGAGAGACAGCCAGGGTTCTGTGCCCTCCTGCCCAGCTCCTGAGGGCTCTGCCTCAAGCTGCTGAGCTGAGGCCTGAGGGCACTTCTGGGCCTCAACGACCATTATGAGCTCCACCAGGGACCTCTCCGTCCTACCCTGGGACCCCACTTCAGCCCAGCCTGCACCTGTCTGTCCCAGCTCCAGTGACACTGAAGGACACTGGTCTCCAGTCCTAGCCCAGCCTAGTCCGTCCCCATCTCCTGGCTGTCCTAAGCTGTGCCTGACCCTGGGGCCTCTTGCCAGGCCCAATCCTGAAAGAAAAAAATCTGAGAGGTTTGAAATTAGTCTGGTAGAGGTCTCCAGAGCCAAGAGCTGGCTGTAGCAGAGGCCAGGATATAAAAGTTTTCCACACGTTTACTTAACGCCAGTGTTACATCCTATATAAATCACACTTCAGAATTCATAATGACAGAGTGCTTTGCTTGGGGTTGACAAAACAATTTCAGTCATATTTTACCATCTAGCTGCTTTTTAAGACTCAGTCTCACCTGGGGGCAAGTCTGAGTTTAGTTGGAGATTTAAGGTGATTCAAGATAAACCAAAGGTTTACTCCCAAACCTAGACAGTCCACCTGACAAGCATTAAAAAAAGACAGGGAAGAGATGCACAGCACAGTCTGGCTTTGGCCTAGTGATAAAATTCCTTAGCAGACGGTCAAACAGGAGATTTTCAGCCCTGAGCTTGTAACTACACTCCTTTGCTATTTTTTAATTGGCCTTTCAGACCAGAAACCAGACTTGGCTTCCATGTTTCAAAGTTGAACAATTTTATCCATTCATAAACAGCTTTTATTCAAAATTATATTGTTTCTTTTTGAAACACCCATGAGGGGAAATTTTAGCATCTGTAGTACTGGGAAATTTTAAGAATGGGCAGCAGTTCGGACAGCTATCAGGACTGACAGGTTATCCAGCTTTGGGTCAAAGCGATGGACTAGCCAACTTGTGAGAAACTTTCTGTCAGTTTAGAGGCTACTTCTGAGGCACAGGGCAAATTGATGGAATAATTCACTTATTAGACATCAGCTTCAGATTCCTCAACCCTTCCTGCAGTTCCTAACAGCAGGCAAACTCACTGCCGTCCATTAGAAACAGTGTTGGCCTTGTGCTAAGGTCGCACTTCATGATACTGACATTAATTATAGCAGACAAATACAGCCTGTGATAAGCTGGGAACAATTAGAAAAGGCCTTGGCTGAGCTTTGGCACAATTTGAGGCGTTTTTTTGGCTTCTTGTTGCTTGGGATGGTATTCCTCTAGTAAGTGTTGTTTCACAGGAAGTCATTAAGACAGATACTCTTGAACTACCTTTGACTCTCAGAATTTGCAGCCTCTCCCACCAAATAGCTTGCAAACTCTGACAGCAGGATATACAGTTCAAAGATGGCAGGAGAGACTCTGTTTTATGCTGCTATTTTTACATTCTGAAAGAGGCATGAGTCACAGTGATTCATATCTGAATGATACAAAATTTGAGAGGAGCTAAGACCAAAAAAAGAAGGTAAATAAAATGTTTTACTTCTGTTATTTAGAGAACTTCAATTTTTCTTTTTAAACAAACAATTCTTTTTTTTTTCTCGGCACTAGGTTACTTCATAGCAACCTGATTACATTTCTACTAAAAGAGGATAAACCTTAAACAGCTATTTTATTAATGTGCAATTTGGGACAAATGGGGAAAAAAAGTAAATAAGAACCTGAAATAGTATTAAAGCAACTTTAAAAAATAAACTCGTAACATTATATAGCCCCCTGTAATGATCTGCAAAGAGCTCTGTACAGTTGCAGCCTTGTGACTGCATGGGATTGTGGCCTAAGTCAGCACTTCTCAAAATGTGGTCCCTAGGAAGCAGACTGTTTCCTCCAAGTTTCCAGATGCTAAACTGCATTAAAAGAAGTACAACATACATTAAACCCTTTTTCCATGTAAGTAATTGCTGCTGTAATGCTAGAAAATGATGAAAGGAATGAAGGTCAGCATAATTTCTGAATGGGCAGAAACAGACTACACAAGGCAATCTTTCTCTAACCATGTGACCTAGCCCAGAAACAAGCTTAAGAACTCCTGGTGCAAGTCTATTTGAAATGCAGATTTTTATTTATTTTTTCTAATGCTTTGTCCTTGTCAGGTTGCTTATATATGCCTCTGTAGTTTGTCTGCATTCTTCCAGTCTCATAGCCTTCTGCCTGACTGCAGTTCCTCAGAGCAGAGTGAATTATAAAAGAAAAATGGTATAAATCAAAAGTCCTTGTAGATTACATGTGGGTAAAAAAAATATAAAGAAACATAATGTCCTTACCACCTAACTCTCAATTATAGAAAAATAACATCAGTGAGAAAATTACTACTTTCATAATTACTCCTCTCAATAACTGGTTTTTGAAATCCCATTTAAAGCTGCATTTTAAACTTTTAAGCAGTGAAGTACATCAAAGTACGTGTATATTTATTCTCTATTATTAAGCAGCTGTACGTTATTTGACAGCTACAGGCAATGTGAATTGTGTGAAACTTGTAGGACCATAACAGCAATAAACTTGAAGCAGTATGCGTCTTGATAAATTTAAATACAAAATAAGAACTTAATGTTGCCAGTTAAATGGATGGTGGTGTTTTTCTACCATTCTGAGGCCAAGAATCCAGTGTTACAGACAAGAAACAATAAAACCCCACAGTTAGAAAGGAAAAATTTTTTTTTTTAAGTCATGAAAAGTGTAGCTCTTCTGTGCTTTAACCAAACTGGTTTTGGGGCGGGGGGGGGTGGGGGAGGTGGAAAGAAACCAAAATCTCGATTAAAAAGAGGTAGGACATGGTTAAATGGATTAGAACACAGACTTTCATCAGGAACTTATGTATTGCTACATACACTATCACCAAATCTTCAATACAGAAATACTAGGAATAAATCAGGGACAGGGATAGCAGATGACAGTATCTTCTTTAACAGAAAGCAACTGCAGAGAGATCAAGAACACTTTTTCTCTGTAATTCAGTGCCTTGAACAATGAGTTCATCAGCATATCTGTTTCTTATGAGGCGTAGCTACATTTGCCAGAGCTATATCTGAAAAGAATGTGGCCACTCGGTGTTACTGGCCCAGGCTTTGCCACGAAAGATTCATAGAGAAGCAAAATATCGAGGAAGATGCTGTGCCTGAAAGCACAAGTTCATCCTCCGAAGCAACATCTACCCCTTTGTTTTGTCAATTTTCCAACAACAGCTGCTAGTTATCTGTCATATTAATATGCTTTCAATATACTGTGCTTGAAGCAGCTGGACCAACTTGAAACCAATTTGAAAAACATGTTTATAGAGAAATGCAAAGGAAATGACCTGTAACACTGTAGACACATTATGTTCCACATGAGAGCTCCATCAGTTGAATTTTTACTAACTCAGTTGTTTTATTATCATTCAAGGTCTCCAGTTTTCATTTTGCTGCTGTTAGTAGGTCTGGGATGCCTCCGACTTCCAATCTGTCTTCCCGATATTTTCTGTGGTTCTTTGGTCCCAGAGAAGAAGCAGCAGTAAAACAGCCATTTAAGTGAACAGCTCCACCACATATTCCTGTGCATCTGCAGCAGAGTGCAATGCCTAATCAGGACTGGGTTACCTGGTAGGTGAGTGAGAATAATAGGCAAGCAGGTGTTTCCTTACTTGTGCGGCTATGAAGAGACAAGAATGAGTTTCAAAGAATAAGTGCTACAAAATGGTTCAAAAGAAATGGATTTTCTTCCAAGCAACTTCCCTGTTAAATGTGATGAATCTTCCTTGTAACAAAGTGATCCACTTCCCACCCATCCAGCATTTCATCAGAATTTAGTGAAATATGTCATTTAGGAAGACTGCAGTTTTAACTATTTTCGATGTTAGGGCCTCGTCTTAGAATGTAATGAAGCAGAAAGTTGATGAAAAGATCATTCTGTCATCTTTCGCCCTGCATAAAATTCTTAACTTGATCCAGAATTATTTCTAGTAAGCCAAACTAGTCACTTCTGTATCACGAACTTTGAGAATGAGAATGTAAATCTGAAAAAAATAACCAAACCCACAAACAAGTATCTTCCCCACAAGAACTCTATTTTTGCCCATTTCAAAAAGATAGATAGATAGATAAAGAGAGAGAGAGAGGGGGGGGGGGGGGAGGGGGTGTCTTTAAATAGGTATTTGATAAAGGAAGTACTGCAGGCCCATTGCTCTTACTTGGCATCAGTAACTCTGAATTGGTCTTTCTGCATTTAAATTCTCAAGCCTAAACCAAACATTAACAGGAAATTTCCTTTGTGTGTTCATGTGATTTTAAAATGGAAGTTATAAAGAGACCAGTGGCATTTTGAAGAAATGAGCTATGCAAAGTCTCAGTTAACCAGAAAAATAGTCAACTAAAACACTCAGCACTGCACGTTCTCTGTCAGCTGATCAAGATGGTGTTGCTCTGCAGAAACCCAAGCTGATGCTAAGCTTCTGATGCACTTCCACATCAGGCTGGGATAAAGGCAGTATAAAGAAAAAAGCTATCTAATTAAAATGTATGAATAACAAACAAGCAAAGTCCTAAACTTTATGTATTTTGTTATAAGACTTGTAGTGAGAAAGCGAAGTCAAATGTGAGTAACATCATGAACAAACCAAGAGGTTTAGGTAGGAAAATCCTTAGCAGCAAAAAGAGGAAAAAATTCCCCAACACTTCTACAAGCATGCTGTTATGTAGTAGTAAAAACTGGCTACTGACAGCAGGGAAGGAACTTCTTATTTCCCTATGAAATATCTCAAGGTAGGAATATTAATGGATTTTTATAGAAAAAAATGTATTTATGTACAAAAAAATGTATTTTATAGTCCGTATATTTTTATATTTTAATATTATTTTATTTTTCTATCTGGCCAGGCACTTGGACCTGATCTTTGAAGCCATCTGCACCAAACCAGTAGCTGAGCTGCTGCATTGCATGGCAGGAGTCCTTAGTCACAGAACATCACGGGTGTGACATACTGGCCGCAGAATACAGCATAGGGCCTTGGAATACCTTCTTTACCACCTCCATGAAGCACCACAGCAACATTTCCACATCAAAATTTTTTTGAGAAAATGTTTTAAATAATTCACAGAAAACGTAAGGATTTCAGGTAGCTGTGATGTTTCAGGAGGCAGGGGATCAAAGCATGGACTCTGTCTACTCCTCCTTCACTGCTTCCCAGCAGATCCGATTTCAGGGCTGGAAGGTGAGAAATGTAGAGAAATGTAAGTAAGAAGCAGAGATAAATTAGTAGCAAAGAGCCTCTGTCTAAAACTGGGCCTGCGTGGTCCCAGCATTTGAAATACCTGTATTACAAACTAGAGTTTTACAAACCCTAGTTTTTTTGTTGCCCAGAGAAGCTGTGGATGCCCCATTCCTGGATGTCTTCAAGGCCAGGCTGGATGAGGCTTTGAGCAACCTGGTCTAGTGGAAGGTGTCCCTGCCCATGGCAGGGGGGTTGGAACTGGATGGTCTTTAAGGTCCCTTCCAACCCAAACCATTCTGTGATTACATGAAACTGTTTCTAATCAAGTTGGTAAAAATAATATTGTGATCACACTCCACCAAGCAAAAAAGCAAACCAATCTAACTAAAAGATCCAGACTAGCATGGGTGTAATACAGCAGAATCTGGACACTGAATTTAAAGCAGCTCTCTTATCTCTGCTGCCTACACATTTCCATGTGTACAGACAAAAACATTTCCCAAGAATGTTGTTGTTTATGTTCTGCAGCTTACTTTTTTGCTTGGTCAAGATCCTTTTCATTCAAGTTTAGAAGAGATGTGTCCAACTGAACTGGTTTCCAGATAAATTCATGAAAGTGAGGATAGACTATGGCTACACAATGAAACTCTTTGCATGTGGTATGTTTTAATTTGCTCCATGAAGCCTACTGTTTACTGAAAAATAGTAAATTATTAATTTCTTGAGAAATCCAGTTGTATCTTTAGTCACTGAATTCCTTCTATGAATAAAAGGAACTTTTCACCTAGACAAAAATCTATATTTCAGTCATATTTGGTTCCACACACTTCAGTAGCATGAATTTGATTTCTTGTTTTCCCTGTGATGTCTCACAGGGAAATACAACTAATACACTTGCTTAAATCAGACAGGTTCTCTCACAGTTTGAACTTTGTTTACTTCCATGTTCACAAAGGAACAAAGAGTGCCAAGATTAATTCATTCAGCTTAATTTGCTACCCCACGCTCTTATAATGAGTGAGCTCTCACTATGGTTTTTGCAATTAGTGTGTTTTAATAATGCTGCCAAGTATAGATTATTAGTCAAATTAATTGCTTTGGGAAGAGTTTTATGAATACTTCTGATCAGTTAAGTACCATGAGTCTTTTGAAAAGGAACGTATTGTTACATGGACAAATTGATGTCAGAATATCCTATTTACTTAATCTCTTTGGACTTTTTGGGTTGGTGTTTTTCACATGATTTTTTGGTTTGTTTGTATTTTTCCTTTTTAGAATATAACATATGAAATCTAACTTCAAGCTCTGGTAGAAAGTAAGAAGGCAACTAATTTTAATGATGTTTTAATGTATATGTTTTGTTGGGGAGGAAGCCAGAGAATTACTTGAAGTTCTACTTGATCACAGTGGAGTTGTACTTTCTTTCGAAGCTTGTGAATTTGGGTTACTTCAGTAAATGTGAACTGAGAAAGTGCATTCATTTCTAAATGGTCCTGTTTTTCTAAAACGGCAGAACTCCCTGACCTTTGCCCAGGTATAACAGCAGTTGACAAAACCTGCCTCTCAGCAAAAGTCTACAGATTTCAAAATCATTCAGAGTTGAAGGTAACTATTCAAGCACCTAGCTTCAAACTTTATCAAGTCTACAGATTAATAAGCTATGCAGGAGAAGCAGCATATTCATGATTTATACCATCCATGAAGGCCAACACATATAAAAAGCAAAACAGAACAGTAAATTACCCAGCAAACTCTAAAAAGACATTTCAGTTAGGCCTAGGTGTGGAATCAAGCTGCTCAATTTATTCTCTTTGTTGAGCCTTTCTTGCTGAAGTTTTTTTACGCATCCTGGGCTCTCCTGTTATCTATCATGTCTTTACACCCATTCATGCTGTGCTGTGCTAAATCCAATATAGCATCACTATCTGGATCATATTTAGCTGGATGAAATGGAGATTCCTGTGTCTGTCTAGATGTTTCTGTTGAAACTGGAGACAGATGATTGCACACTGACAGCCTGATTTACCTTCAGCCCCTGCAGAGCCCAGAACGGAAACTCAGAGAATACCGAGAAAGACAATGTGCTAACAACCCGTATTAGACATCCTGGAGGGGCCTCAACGCTGGGCAGATACTCCTGCTTCTTGTTACGGAGCAATTCTAGCACTGCCTCAGCAGCATCTGGTTCTGGCATTGCTGGAGACACTGTATAGGTGCAAATGTTGTGCTGATCAATACCAGAAGAGAAACTCCTACACCCATCAGATACTGCAAGATGAGTTGAACCTTTCAACTGGCCTCTATCAATGAGTACCGAGCTTCTAGTCACTCCTGTACTTTTTCAGATTAAGAATGTTTCACTGTAGGTGTGATCACTCACTACATCCCACATACTGATCTTAGTGTCTTAAACATTGTAAGGGAAAGTGCCTTATGCTTTTTTATATCTTTGAGCCGTCACTGAGCCCTGCCAACACCCTGCCAGCCTTACCGATGCCAGGGAATAGGCTTGAGTATGAGAACCCGCCAGACGCTTGTACAAGATGAAAAGCCCATCCCAAGGACAAGTGAATTAAGGTGTGAGGTCAGCCCTTCTCATTGCTTCATTAAATACCTTTTTTTTCTGTTTGGCACTAAACAGAACATCGGTGCTTGGTTTCTGGGAATTTTGGCAGTGCCAATATCTTTATTTACTGCTGTTATTTTAGTGTGTTTCACACTTTTTTCAAGCAAATAAGAATCTGAATGTATATGGTACATTGACCATACAATGAAGCTGCAATACATTACATTGCCTTAATCCTGACTACTAGAGGTCAATGGTAAAAATATGATACCTATTTCACAGGACATAGCTTGGCAAAAATCCACCAACCCTATAAAAGAACAGTTAAAGGTTCTGCTCTATCTCACCTGATGAGTCAACAGCAGAAGTAGAAACACATCCCAAAGTCACGAGAGCTACATTTTTTGCTCCATATCCTAGATCTCATCACTTCCACTACAGTTCCTGTTCATACATTAAATAGCATCTGCAAATGTGAAAAAATAAATTAATAAAAAGATGAAATCTACACATAGCTACCAAAACAGTAGGATAAGAGCATGTCCCAGGGCACTAAAGTTGGAAAAGCCTTTGATGGATTAAAAGATGCGATATTAATAGGTAAATCCAGACAAAGTACCAACAAAGATTGAAGCACATGCTGGATAGCAGATTCTGCCGATCCTGGCCTCTTCGACGTACTCTCAAAGGTCTTCAGAGTATATTCAACAGAATTACTCTTGAAAACTAAGGTTAGCAAATATTACCTTAAAAAATAAATTATGATAAGAGGGTCCCCATAATTCAAGCACATGTGGCTGGTGTGGCACATGTCAGGATTCTGCTACATTGCACACATGGGCAGTGTTAAGATTTGAGCATTGAGGAGTTTGTCACTGATCTGGTGGAACATAACAAATATCAAACAATAGTAATAAGATAAATTTGTCAATCAAGGATTAAAAGAACTGACAATATTATGTGACTAAACCATAGCAGACTTTTAAAAATACAGCTCTACAGACTGCCTGAGTCAGGAAATCTTTATCTACGGAAAAAGTGACATTAGACACTAAAAAAGTGACAGTAGAAAAAGTGACATTATTTATCCTCAGACTTTTTCACTTGGTTTGATAACAAATGGGATGAAAGGGTTCATAGGATAAAGGATGCTTCTGAAATGCTAACACTGATGTGTATTTTTTCCTTTTATCATTCTGCAGTTAGCTGTCATAAGCCTTTCAAAAGTAGAGTACCAGAGTGTTTCTATTCCTAAAGCCGAACTAAGAAATTAATACAAAATTAATATCAACTGGAACATAGCCAATTATTACCATCAAAACTTACAGCTCATGCCACTAAACACAGGGAATACTCTTTGCGAGTGACAACATCATAGAAGACTTTATTTTTAATCATCAAAAATGCAAACAACAGTGACAAAATTGCAATAACTGACACCATTTCTCAGCTTTGCTCACCTTAAGTATAAGAAAAAATACATGTCCTGAAAGCAATTACTACACTCTCTCCTTATGGAATTAAGCTGGGTTTGTTACTTTCTCCATTTTAAAAATTAAAGCTTCCCTCAGAATGTTTTCAAAGATACAGGTAATACTAGCCTCTGCACCCAATGTTAAGTAGTAAAGGCCAAGGTTTACTCAGTCACGGTCAACTGATGTGCTGTTGGCCTGTAATCAGACACTAGAAAGAATCGATGGCATAACCAAATTTAATTTGCTATTTTATTTATCGTTATTCTGCCCCTTCATCATAGTTACATTAAACATTTATATTATACAGTTAGAAAAAACACGAGAAGGTTTAGAGCTAGTTTATGAGCTAATCTGACAAATAACCATCAATCCTGAGATGCAAAATAAATCGCTTAAGTAGGATTCCAGGTCACTGTTTTTTCCTGACCTAGTCTGGGATGATAACAGCAAAGACTGCCATTACAAATCATAGTATTCAGTAATGCTTGCCAGCTCAGTAGTTGATGGCTGTAATGCTGTGTCAGTGATTGTTTGGAGAAAAAAACCCATACAACAAAAAACCTCCATCATCTCTAACTGCATGAAAAAACAAAGAATTTCTTAAAAGTAAACTTAAGATTGAAATCTGGCGGTCTTCTATTTCCAAGATGCTTCTCAGTGCTCAACAGGGAATGATGACATCTGCAATTTGTTTGATTACTTCTTGTGATCATTTATTCATTGCAAAATCTGGGCTTGATCATCTCCACATTATTGTCCTCACTGTGTTCATGTGATCAGACTATTTTATCTGATACCATGGATCTCATCATCGTAAAATTAAAACTTCTGAAGATTTTGCAGTATTGTTTTGGCACTCTGTCAGAATAACTCCTGCTGTCATACTTCTTACGAGACTTGAGTCTAAGTAAGATTATTGCTAGGCAAGAGCCTGCAGTGCCACAAATTAGATTATTAATTGCAAAGTAAGTTCAAACCCTATGATTTGGCAACGATGGTTTGGATAAATACACTCAGAGCAGTTTTGGAGTCTCCTTTTCAGAACATATTCATCATGCATCATATTGTTAAGCACAAACTGCTGCACTGTTGGTACATTGATTTTATAAATATATTTCTAGGTATTCATATATAAGGTTGCTGCAGCTTTATTGAGTTGAGTCCAGAGAACCTCATAAAAAATTAGGTGCAGAGTCTGATACCACATTCATTCTTAAAATGGTCATTGACAATATTTCTCCATTTGAAACTTTGTAGCTATGTCTTTTAACCTGAGATGAATACATATTCATTTTCTAATAAATTTTCACATACTATATGACATGCATATACATAGATTTCTGCAAAATAGCAGACATGGGGGTCAAAGAACAGCTTCAAGATTATCTGTTTCTAAATCTCCAATTTGTCTGGTCGCTTAGGGATAACAAGAGACAGAACTGAGCTCATAAATTCCATTCTTTATATATTTATATACTGATTCATTCAGAGGGACCCTGTCAAAAACAATAGTCACCTCAGGACACAGCATCAACAGACAATTAATGTTACATTTAATGCCAAGTACCCATTAATGAAAACTAAACAGATGCAAATACAGTGAAGCAAACACACTATTGTTTTTCAGATAGTTCAGGCACAACATAAAAGGTAAAGTTTGATGGATTAGTTTGATCTTCTTGGCCTACATATAATGCATAGATCCTTAAATGATTAAATTAAGAGAATATGCAAGAATCAGTGAATATATTATGTGGAATATATGTACAACTCCACTGCAACTGGAAATTTTGACACTCTCAGCTCTGCAGACATCTAACTGAACTTACTCATAAGCTTCAGTAAAGTGACTGAGCAAAGAACAAGTTCAGTACTTTTCTTCTCTGTAGGGGAAAAATAATATAATTGGTACATTCTAACTGTATTTCCTCTTCCTTTGTCAGTCAGCCCCAGATTATTCAGGAAGAGGGAAAATGCCCTGTGATTGACACCAGTCACACTGCAACAACATCTGATAAACATCTACCTTTACAGGAAATAATAATAAAGTATTACAAAGTTTGTAATCTAGCAACCAATTGGGGAAAAAAAATCAAAATTCACAGGTAAATTAAATTCACTTTCTCAAATCAAGAGTTTATGCAGCTGAAGTAGCAAGATCCTTTAACCAGCCCCCCTTGAGACTTTCAGCTGTTTTCACAGGTGTGGAGGAAAACACACATTACAAATAGTATGCAAATAAAACAAGTCCAAGGGAATAATCTATCAGTTGATCAGTGGGTTGTTCTGGTGTATAACTGATAAAAAGCAGGACAAAAAAGGTTATAAAAGCAGCACACAACTGAAAACCCGAGGTGTTTTCTGTAAGCAAAATGTGGGCACTCTTGGTTCTCATAGGTGCTGCAGCGGTTTCTGCTCACCTGCAGGATCTTGCCTTTGATGGGTAACGTCAGACACCAAGTTTTATATCTGCACAGTTTTTTCTACATGAGAAAAAGCCTTTTGATTGACTTACCTGTTTTAAATGCAATCTTTTTCTCCCCTTTCAGGCAGAAGGTGTTTCGTGTGATTCCGCAGAATGATGAGCAGGTGGAAATCATCAATTCCCTTGCCAGCAACATAGAGGTAAAGAACTTGGGGAAGGCGGTATAAAAAAAGCATGCTACCTAATTAAAGACCTAATCTTGATTCCATTCAAGTCAGCTGGGGTGTTTCTTCAGAAGGAACAGGACAAAGTGACAAAGCTAGAGCTGTACAAATACATTCCAATGCTTTCCTAGAAAAGGTGGTTAACCCAGTCTGAATATCAAAGTGCCCACCAGAATTTATTTGCAGATCAAGTTAATCTGAAATGGTGTGTTCAGTGTGAGGTGCTTTCAATAATGTATTAGATTAAACATGGAAAGTCCAGCTACCAGAACTCTTACCATTATTGGCAAAACATTTTACTCGTGTAAATAATCTAAAAATCCATACTGCCAATAAATTGAACTTTTCTTTGGCCTCTAGTGTCTCATGTCATCTTTTCTTCTTTGACTTTCCTTTAAAGCTTCCTTTCTCTCCAACCAAGCTGCATATTTCTTACTGACCTTGATGTAGATATATGATGACACAATGACATGAGAAAAAACAATAAAGACAGCAAATGTGTTTTCAATATTTCTCTTCAGCTTTGATGTTGTAAAATAGCTGTTGGTCAAAAAGACACCATTATCTGTAGGATGAAAGGATGGTATTTTTAATGAAGTACAGATGTGATGAACTATTGTCAACAGGCTAGTATAGCGTGCCGAAACAGTATTCTGCAGAGGAATATACTATTGGTATGGGGCTGCCAATATTAACAAAATTAATATACCATGCTTGCTTCTAAGTGTGTACTATAAAGGGATTGTTTCCTTTCTTTTAAGCAAAGAAAAGATCCCTGAACTACCATTGTTATGCAAAGCAGGACATCAGTCCTGCTTTATCAGTGAGGACTGATGTAGTAGTATATCCTGAAACAGTCATCTCACTTGAAGACAGATAGTTGTTGAATATGCTCACCAGCTCCAATGTCATTTATGTTCATGAGATGAAAGGCTGGGAAGGCATTAGGTTGATGAACCAGCATTGCTTTCATTGGCCTTTAATTGGGTGCTAAATCCAGAGGTCTGGAAGCTGACTTCAGAAAAAATACATGAAGTAGTAATAGCATTGTTGTTTGTCCACTCCTGAAGGTACAGGTTCCTCATACCAATTTTTGTGAATTGAGGAACCTAAAGATCTCAAAAGCATTTATACAGACAACAGCCTTTTCCAGGTGATTTATGTAAAGTATCCCTCTGGTACCGAGTCAGGAGTCCCTTTCTGTCTAACGCTTATAGGCAAGAACCTCCAATGAAAGAAGCTGTAAAGGCAGTTATATTATCCATAGGTCTGTATTCCCTCTGATGCTGTAGAACGCTTGGCATTTGTGAAACTCTCACTGCCATCTCCGGAATTCTGCCATATAAATTGGAGGGCCTAATGAAATTCTCTTAATCAACTTCCAGTAAAATTTAAGTTGATACTTCTCGCAAGCGAATTCATTATATTAATCACAATCAACATCACAGTCGCACATGCACCCACCTAAAAATCACAGCCATATTTATGTATTCATTTGGACTTCTTTCAGGTTGACTTTTGGCAGCCAGACTCTGTCACACTTGTAAGGCCAAAAATGCAAGTTGATTTCCGAGTTGAAGCTGACGTGTCTCTTGAGGTTGAAGATCTTTTGAAAGAAAGTGGAATGGAGTACAGGTAAGTTTGTTCTCACCACTGTACTTCAAAGAGAAGGAGATTAAATACGGGGAGAAATGTGTTTGATCTTTTCCTATTGCTCAGCTGATCCTCCTGTCACAAAACTCACCCCTCCTGTGGATGCTCGGACTAGGTTCAGCTCTCCTACGGCAGTTCGAGGGGACTGCAGCTGCTCTGTGTTAAGGGGCTGAGGTGAAGCGCTGACACAGGGAAGAGACAGGAGCAAAGACTTACTACCAGGAATTTCCCCGAGGTGAAAGCTCATGGCAGTACACAGAGGTGGAGTACAGAGGGGACAAGAAAGATTTTCCACTACAGACAAAACAACGCTGCAAAGGTCTAGAAAGAGACAGAAAGTACACCTGATGGATTTGCACAACAGTATCAGGGAACTGAGGCCAGAGAAAGCTGAGCCCCAAGGGCCATCCTGAGGGGCTCCCCAGGGTTCTCTAAGCTGCAGAACAATAGCTAGAGGGGCAAAAAAATCCCAACCAGTGACAACGAGAAGACAGTTACCAGGTGAAGGGCCAAGCGAGTGGGTAGAACAGATTCTCAAGACAGCCTTGGGCTCACTCAAGTCACACAGCAGATGCATGGTAAGGGTTTCTCCACAGACAGAGCTCCTAATTGGCTTAATATTTCATAAGTATATTATCCAGGTTTAAAAAAGCCCTGAGTTTCCATGACCAAATAGAACTGAAGCTTAAGTGGAGGGGATAGATGACACTGACACATTACACATCCCTGAGAACAGAAGCATTATAGTTAGTAGCACTAATGGCAGGGTAAGGAGAAAAAAGCAGGACCAGGCAAGTGCTTATACCTCATATCTTCCAGTCACTATGCAAGCATTAACTGAAGATGAGAAGTTGACTTTGGGCTGGAGTGGAGTGGTGCTGTCTGTCTTTATTGCTCCTTTAGCTCCACCTGAGATTTGCAAATTGGCTCGGCCCAGCTTGTTTATCAGACTTCTTCAATGTGTAATGGATATTCTGTCAAGATCATGTACTCAGACAATGAAAGTCAATGTTACTTAATCAAATCCTCATGACTTCATTTGACTGAGAGTTTTTGCCTCTCAGCCCCATTGTTGTTCTCATCAGACCAAACCCCTTCATTGGACACCACACCAGTCTCATGAAAAATAACTTTTATGATCTGCTAAATCCAAGGATAATCCATCCCTGAACTTACTGACCTCATGTTAACCATGTCTGGTTTGGATGCTGCTGGGGGAACAGAATTTAAAAGCGTTCTAGAAGAACGCTTCAATAATGCCACAGCACACATACAGCACAGGAATCCAGTTTCAGTGGAATTTCCTCTTTGGCAAAGGAGGAGTTACTCTTCACATGCTAGTTTTTCCCACAATATTCACAAACTCCCTCAAGTCCATGCACAAATCTTTTGATTGCAACAAAGGCCATAATGTCTAGAAGGTGTCCCTGACAAACTTGAGGGGAGCGTCCTTGTGACAGTCCAAGTCATTACAATTCTTTTGAAGTGCAGCTGCAAGTGTCAAGACATCATGTCAATGTAGTTATTTGCACTGTTTGTTCTGAAGGCTGGTGGTGCCTCAGAAACTGGCCTCCTGCTCTTCTATCCAAATCACAAATGATAAAGGGCATAACATTCTTACAAATCTTACTCATCCAGGATAAGCCAAGCACTGGAAAAACAAGAGGACTTCATTTTTTGATAACCAAGGTTGAAATATAAGCAAAAGGTCTTCAGGAGAATGCTCAGTGGCGAGCTGTGCCTTTGTGTCAGCCCCAGGGAAAGATGAATGGGAGAGATCAAACTGATCCAGACAGGATGCTGGGGTTTTCTTGCCATTGTGTGTTCTCCTTTAATAGCCCACCTCACATGCAGTAAAGTAGCTTGAAGGATGGATAATGCCACCTATAACAGAGCTATCAAACCATACCCAGATTTTGGAAGCTTGGTTTGACAAAGAATTTCATCAGGCTGCATGGGAATGTTACGTTGCTGCTGTCCAACTGTCCTCCAGTGCTGTAAGTTCAAGAGAGGGCCCTTTTCCTATAGAGGCAGAGGCAACCTGGCACCATGAGGCCAGCCCACAGCTCATTTTCTACATACACACAGTCTCAGCATTGCCATTCTTCCTAAAGCACACTGTTGCTGCCCTGGAGGTTTGATAGTAATGGGAATAGGAGGGAGGTGCTAATTAGGAGGAAGCTCTTGCTCTCTGATTATTCTGATGGCAAGGTTAAGGCAGCAAGTAAGTTGAAACTTGAACCAAATATAAGTTATTTTCAAATTCATAAATTAACCCCCTAGATTTCACTTCACAATCCATGTGACCTTAATTCCAGGAAGACCCTGAAATGTCTGCCTGGTGCTTACCTTCCTGCCAGCAAACTGTATTGTTTCCCTTTACATTTTTCGTGGTCCCTTACTGCAGAGTTCTGATTGACAACGTGCAAGCTGCACTGGACACTCAGTTTGACAGCAAAGCTCGTACCACCAAGCACAGCTATGAAAAGTACAACAACTGGGAAACGGTACGTCTAGAAGTTCACTTTATCAGCTGGGTACCTTAGCCTCTGTAGTCAAAACGGCTTCTGATGTGCTTCCAGCCTTCTTCCCTTTTCCTCTTCTATTCCATTGATTAACAGGATTACTCCTTCTCCAAACTCTCCTTTCTCTTCTCCTTTATTGCTTATTACCAAGGTAATCTGTATAACCCACCCCCTACACCTATTTCCTCTACTTTTGCTCCCAGTGCTGCAAAGAAACTCTGGCAGAAATCCAGTGACCAGGCTGACACGCTTCACTACTAATGTGCTCTTTCC
>NW_010268210.1:51692-53656 GCF_000690775.1 Eurypyga helias
CTCCTCTGCTAAAAAACTTGATACCATTCCCTGCCCCAGTTCTAGGCCTCCACCTTCCACCATAAGCTCTCCCCTCTGCCTTTCACAGCCACGCTCATTTCTCCTGACCCGTAATGTTGACCATGCCCCTCCGCACATCTCTGCAGTGGCTCCTTATCACCCACTGCTTCACCGTTCTTAAAACAGCCTCCCTTGCATGTCTTTCCTTGCAAAAGCCTTTCATTTTTGTGCCAATCTTTGCCCAGTAAGCACCTGTTACATTTTCAAACCAGAAAATCTGTATTTCCACTCCAAGTGGTATCTATAGATCATAAACAGAGCTAATCCATAAACTTGTTCCACTGGCAGTCTCCAAAAAAAAAAAAAAAGTTCCCTTTTACAAGGCTATTTAAGAATCAGAAAAAAAGCTCCTCTCACTCTGCAAAGGTTCTTGGCATGCAAAAAGCAGCCAACATTCATAATGTCAACCATTGTTTGCCATATTTCCTTGCCAGTTCATCTAGATCTGCCTGCTGCCTCCTGCCTTTTTCTTAGTTCATAGCTCTTTGGGCATGGAGTGCTTTTTTGAGTGCGTACGACAACTTTTTTGTGAGCTTCTGAAGGCACCTGTAGCAAAGGGAATCTGCTCCAATATTAAGATAATAGGGGCTGTTATTACTTCCCTCAAATAATAAAGAGATTGAAGGAGATTTTCCTTCTTTTGTAGCTGGCATTGGTGGCCAGTTCCTATAAATCCCTGTCCAGCACTTCTGCCAGTAATTCAAGAATGGTGATGAATAAAAGAGCCATGATACTGAAAAACATTACAACGTGTAGAAAATTTAAGGCATTCAATTGACTTAGCTTAACAAGAAAAACAGGTTTGTTATGAGAGTTCAAGTGGTGGCAAAGTCATAACTACATACAGTCAGCATTCAAAGGGTGTTTTATAATGCACCAGCCATACTCCAAAGACAGGTTTAGATAAATTCATAGTAGAAAATCTTAATTTGGACACATAGCTCTAGTACAAGTAAGAATAAATTCTTGGAAATCTAAAAACTGTATTAAATACTAGGTCAAGTTAGATGCTCAGAAAGACTGTTGTGGTTTGAAGTTTGTGAATTAATTACTCTGGACCTAAGGACAGAGACATCAGTAAATTTAACCTCCTTATTACACAGATAGCTGCTTGGACTGCCGATATTGCTGCTCAGAACCCACACCTTGTCTCTCGGAGCATAATTGGGGAGACATACGAAGGACGGCCAATGTACCTTCTCAAAGTAAGTGTATTGATTTCTTTATGCATTTGGCAGAAAATCTAATACATTTTGTTCATTGCTACTGTGACTTTTTTTCAGCTTTGAAGACTTCTTTTTAAAGGGGCATAATGAATTATTAGAAGTTCAGACATATAAATTGAACCACACTTGGGAGAGCTATTTGAATTATCATCTACCTTTATATTCCCTCCATCTGTTGTTTGTAAACCCATTTACTCTAAAAGGATCTATAAATTTCAGTCTCTCTAGCAAAAGGCAACGAATCTGTTTGTATCTTCCTCGTATATATATGTTTTTTGGCATGACTCTTAGGAATAAATAAGGTACAATGACTTGAATAAAGATGAAAGAATAAAGATTACTTGCCCAAAATTGCATTTACAATAATCTGTCATCCAGGCAAACAGGACCAACTTTCAGAGTCACTACAGAAAATAAATCAATAGTGCAAAACAATCAAATAATTGAGGAGGGGACCTTATCTACATTAATAAAAATGAAATTATAAGAGTCTATTGTTTTAGTTTGAATACCATGGTCAACTACAGCTGAGAGCACTCCATAGATTTCCATTTACTCAAGGAATGTTATATTTGTATAGTTTGCCTTTTTAGGTCAACAAGCTGACTGACTTGTTCTGCACACAAATTATTTTGTTCAAGACCTTTTTGTTGTTGTCTTTCTTTTCCTAGATGGGAA